>NW_026779106.1:5000-15000 GCF_030144855.1 Hypanus sabinus
TCAGGAACAGCTTCTTCCCCTCTGCCGTCCGATTGCGACCTTAGTGCACTGATCTGTCAGGATGGCAATTCTCAATATTCCTGGATTTCATTGCTTTAAAAGGGATAGCGAGTGGGGGAAAAGGGAGGAGGGGTGGCATTACTGGTCAGGGATACTACTACAGCTGCAGAAAGCGTGGGTAATGTAGCAGGATCCTCTTTGGAGTCAGTATGGGTGGAAGTCAGGAACAGGAAGGGAGCAGTTACTCTATTGGGAGTATACTATTGGCCCCTCGGTAGCAGCAGAGATACCGAGGAGCAGATTTTGGAACGGTGCACAAGTAACAGGGTTGTTATCATGGGTGACTTTAACTTCCCTAATATTGATTGGCACCTGATTAGTCCCAATGGTTTAGACGGGGCAGAGTTTGTTAAGTGTGTCCAGGATGGATTCCAGATCTGTCAGTGGGTGAGCATCTGGGGGACAGTGATCACCGCTCCCTGACCTTTAGCATTATCATGGAAAAGGATAGAATCAGAGAGGACAGGAAAATTTTTAATTGGGGAAGGGCAAATTATGAGGCCATAAGGCTAGAACTTGTGGGTGTGAATTGGGATGATGTTTTTGCAGGGAAATGTACTATGGCCATGTGGTCAATGTTTAGGGATCTTTTGCAGGATGTTAGGGATAAATTTGTCCCAGTGAGAAAAATAAAGAATGGTAGGGTGAAGGAACCATGGGTGACAAGTGAGGTGGAAAATCTAGTCAGGTGGAAGAAGGCAGCATACATGAGGTTTAGGAAGCAAGGATCAGATGGGTCTATTGAGGAATATAGGGTAGCAAGAAAGGAGCTTAAGAAGGGGCTGAGGAGAGCAAGAAGGGGGTATGAGGCCTTGGCAAGTAGGGTAAAGGAAAACCCCAAGGCATTCTTCAATTATGTGAAGAACCAAAGGATGACAGGAGTGAAGATAGGACCGATTAGAGATAAAAGTGGGAAGATGTGCCTGGAGGCTGAGGAAGTGAGCGAGGTCCTCAATGAATACTTCTCTTCAGTATTCACCACTGAGAGGGAACTTGATGACAGTGAGGACAATATGAGTGAGGTTGATGGTCTGGAGCATGTTGATATTAAGGGAGAGGAGGTGTTGGAGTTGTTGAAATACATTGGGACGGATAAGTCCCCGGGGCCTGATGGAATATTCCCCAGGCTGCTCCACGAGGCAAGGGAAGAGATTGCTGAACCTCTGGCTAGGATCTTTATGTCCTCGTTGTCCATGGGAATTGTACCGGAGGGTTGGAGGGAGGTGGATGTTAGTAGGGATAGTCCGGGTAATTATAGACCAGTGAGCCTTACGTCTGTGGTGGGAAAGCTGTTGGAAAAGATTCTTAGAGATAGGATCTATGGGCATTGAGAGAATCATGGTCTGATCAGGGACAGTCAACATGGCTTTGTAAAGGTCAGATCGTGTCTAACAAGCCTGATAGAGTTATTTGAGGAGGAGACCAGGCATATAGATGAGGGTAGTGCAGTGGATGTGATCTACATGGATATTAGTAAGGCATTTGACAAGGTTCCACATTGTAGGCTTATTCAGAAAGTCAGAAGGCATGGGATCCAGGGAAGTTTGGCCAGGTGGATTCAGAATTGGCTTGCCTGCAGAAGGCAGAGGGTTGTGGTGGAGGGAGTATATTCAGATTGGAGGGTTGTGACTAGTGGTGTCCCACAAGGATCTGTTCTGGGACCTCTACTTTTTGTGATTTTTATTAACGACCTGGATGAGAGGGTAGAAGGGTGGGTTGGCAAGTTTGCAGACGACACAAAGGTTGGTGGTGTTGTAGATAGTGTAGAGGATTGTCGAAGATTGCAGAGAGACATTGATAGGATGCAGAAGTGGGCTGAGAAGTGGCAGATGGAGTTCAACCCGGAGAAGTGTGAGGTGGTACAGCTTGGAAGGACAAACTCCAAGGCAGAGTACAAAGTAAATGGCAGGATACTTGGTAGTGTGGAGGAGCAGAGGGATCTGGGGGTACATGTCCACAGATCCCTGAAAGTTACCTCACAGGTAGATAGGGTAGTTAAGAAAGCTTATGGGGTGTTAGCTTTCACAAGTCAAGGGATAGAGTTTAAGAGTCGCGGGGTAATGATGCAGATCTATAAAACTCTGGTTAGGTCACACTTGGAGTACTGTGTCCAGTTCTGGTCGCCTCACTGTAGGAAGGATGTGGAAGCATTGGAAAGGGTACAGAGGAGATTTACCAGAATGCTGCCTGGTTTAGAGAGTATGCATTATGATCAGAGATTGAGGGAGCTAGGGCTTTACTCTCTGGAGAGAAGGAGGATGAGAGGAGACATGATAGAGGTGTACAAGATATTAAGAAGAATAGACAGAGTGGACAGCCAGCGCCTCTTCCCCAGGGCACCACTGCTCAGTACAAGAGGACATGGCTTTAAGGTAAGGGGAGGGAAGTTCAAGGGGGATATTAGAGGAAGGGTTTTCACTCAGAGAGTGGTTGGTGCGTGGAATGCACTGCCTGAGTCAGTGGTGGAGGCAGATACACTAGTGAAGTTTAAGTGACTACTAGACAGGTATATGGAGGAATTTAAGGTGGGGGGTTATATGGGAGGCAGGGTTTGAGGGTTGGCACAGCATCATGGGCCGAAGGGCCTGTACTGTGCTGTACTGTTCTATGGCCGGCAGTCAGAAACTTCTGATGGGACCTCGGTACGCGATGACACCAGAACACATACCCCCCGCCCCCCGCCGCTCTTTCTCCCGGCCGGCGAGCGCCCCCTCGCACCCCACTCACCGGCGGGCTGGTCAGTCTCGTCGAGGAGGCCGGAGTTCTCCAGCTGGGAGAGGTGGACGATGCCCTCGGCCCCGTCCGGGCCGCCGGACGGCGTGATGAAGTAGGGTCTCAGCTGGTCCTTGGTCAGCTCCTTCCGCGGCCTGATCAGCTTCTTCATCTTGTCGGCGATCCAGTTCCCCTTCTTGCTGGGGAAGAAAGGGCGCAGAGCAGGCATCCCGTAATCCGGACAGGAGAGAGACCCCCTTCCCGTCCCCTCCGCCCCCGAGTCTCCCCTCGGAGAAGCGCCCCGTCCCGCTGCCCCGCCCGGAAAGCGACTCAGCGACTCCGCAGAGGGAGATGTCCGACAGTGGAGGGTCCATCGGGTGGCCAGGCTCTCGGCCCGTCGACACTAATTCAACACGAGCCCAACTCCCCTCTCCCCGCGGCCGACTAACCCGCCAACCCCGTCTGTCGCTGGGAGCTGGGAGCAGGTTTAAGAACTCGCTCAAGGTCTCTTTGCAAAAACGGACGCAAGATCTGACCCCTCGATAATCCGAAAAGTTGGTTCTTATACCACACAGAGACAAAAGCGCACACACACACTCACACACAAACACGGACCACATAGACACAGACACGCACAGACTGGGACAAGGACACAATGCTCCACACACAGTCACGCACACAGACATTTGCACACTCACATACACACTCACACATATACTGACAGATATTTGCACACTCACAGACACACAAACTTTCTCACACACGGGCCACGCTCGCAGACTAGGGCAAGGACGCGGTGTTACACACACAGACATTTGCACACTCACGGACACGGGCCATGCTCACGCAGACTGGGGCAAGGCGGTGTTACACACACAGACATTTGCACACTCACGGACATGGGCCACGCTCACACAGACCGGGGCAAGGACACAATGCTACACACACAGTCACATTTGCACACTCACGGACACGGGCCACGCTCACGCAGACTGGGACAAGGACACAATGCTACACACACAGTCACGCACACAGACATTTGCACACTCGTGGACACACAAACTCTCTCACACATGGGCCACGCTCGCAGACTAGGGCAAGGACGCGGTGTTACACACACAGACATTTGCACACTCACGGACACGGGCCATGCTCACGCAGACTGGGGCAAGGACGCGGTGTTACACACACAGACATTTGCACACTCACGGACATGGGCCACGCTCACACAGACCGGGGCAAGGACACAATGCTACACACACAGTCACATTTGCACACTCACGGACACGGGCCACGCTCACGCAGACTGGGACAAGGACACAATGCTACACACACAGTCACGCACAGACATTTGCACACTCGTGGACACACAAACTCTCTCACACATGGGCCACGCTCGCAGACTAGGGCAAGGACGCGGTGTTACACACACAGACATTTGCACACTCACGGACACGGGCCACGCTCACACAGACCGGGGCAAGGACACAATGCTACACACACAGTCACATTTGCACACTCACGGACACGGGCCACGCTCACGCAGACCGGGGCAAGGACACAATGCTACACACACAGTCACATTTGCACACTCACGGACACGGGCCACGCTCACGCAGACCGGGGCAAGGACACAATGCTACACACACAGTCACATTTGCACACTCACGGACACGGGCCACGCTCACACAGACTGGGACAAGGACACAATGCTACACACACAGTCACATTTGCACACTCACGGACACGGGCCACGCTCACGCAGACCGGGGCAAGGACGCGGTGTTACCTCCTGGGCATGGTAGGCTCCACCACCCTGTACTGGTCCATGATCTTCTCCACCAGTTTCTGTTTCTCTCTCCGCAGTTTGTTCAGCTTATCCCTGCCGGAAGAGGGAGAATGTGAAAACAGGAGCCAGGAAGGGCTTGGGGGCGGATGGAGAGCCTGGACGTCGGGAACGGAGAGGGGCGGAACACTGCGGCCTCAAACTCGGAACGTTAACTGCTCTCTGCTCCACAGACGCTGCCTGACCTGCCGACCGTTCCAGACCTTCAGCATCGGCAGCTGACTCTGACCCCCCCTTTCCCACCTCGGGCAGAACCCTGCCTGGGCCCCACGGCCCGGTGCCGCGGACAATCCTGAGGGAAGTGGTCCCTCCTCGCCGGGAGGCCCAGGGTTCTCACCAGGTTCAGGAACACCGCGAGGAGAGTCGGCAGATCCTGCAACCCGGCTCAACGCAAGGAAAAAGTAAACAGTAGGGCCCGTCTGGGCCCGAAAGGTCAACTGCCCAAGCTCAGAAACAGCTACCTCCCTACGGCCATCAGGTCCTGGATCGACGTGCAGTTCTGACTCTCCCTCGGCAAAGGAACAGTGTGGAACACCTCTTGCCCTCCCACGGACTCCTAATAGTTTCGTTGCTTTTGCCTCATTTGCACACATAATTGATGCACAAATATGCAAATTTACGCAAAGTGCACACAATGCATGTAAAACACGCATGATATATGCACAACTTAAGTTCAACATGTTCTCCGCACCTTCGTGCCTGTGATGCTCCAAGCGAGATTTTCATTCTTCCCCTTGCACACACCAGGTCAAAGTGGACGTGACCCACTTCAGTCAGGACTCCCCCACCCACACTAAGACTGTGTCCCAAGTTCAAGAAGCCCCTTGGGCTGTTTCAGAAAAGTCACCCCTCGTTCCCCGAAACTCTGACCAGTTATATAGGACGTCGGCGAGGAGTATTGTGCTCTGCTTTGTCCGCCCTGCCGTAGGAAGGGTGCTATTGTACGAGAGAGGGCACAGAAAAGGTGTGTTTACTTTCTTTATTTATTTAAAACTGTTTACTTAGAGATACAGCTGGGTAACAGGGCTTTCTCGTTCAACAAGCCCACACCACCAAGGAGACACCTTTCCCTGGACCTTGGGGCCTGATTCAGCATGATATCTAAAACTTTGACAAACTTTCATAGGCATGTAGTGGAGAGTGTATCGACTGGCTGCGTCACGGCCTGGTGTGAAAACACCGACGTCTTTGAACGGAAAATCCTACAAAAGGTAGCGGTTTCGGCCCAGTCCATCACGGGTAAAGCCCTCCCCACCGTCGAGCACATCAACATAAAACACTGTCGTAGGAAAGCAGCGTCCATCATCAGAGACCCCCACCACCCAGGCCGTGCTCCCTTCTCCAGAGACCCCCACCACCCAGGCCGTGCTCCCTTCTCCAGACACCCCCACCACCCAGGCCGTGATCCCTTCTCCAGAGACCCCCACCACCCAGGCCGTGCTCCCTTCTCCAGACACCCCCACCACCCAGGCCGTGATCCCTTCTCCAGAGACCCCCAACACCCAGGCCGTGCTCTCTTCTCCAGAGACGCCCACCACCCAGGCCGTGCTCTCTTCTCCAGAGACCCCCACCACCCAGGCTGTGATCCCTTCTCCAGAGACCCCCACCACCCAGGCCGTGCTCTCTTCTCCAGAGACCCCCACCACACAGGCCGTGCTCTCTTCTCCAGAGATCCCCACCACCCAGGCCGTGCTCCCTTCTCCAGAGACCCCCACCACCCAGGCCGTGCTCCCTTCTCCAGAGACCCCCACCACCCAGGCCGTGCTCTCTTCTCCAGAGACCCCCACCGCCCAGGCCGTGCTCCAGAGACCCCCACCACCCAGGCCGTGCTCCCTTCTCCAGAGACCCCCACCGCCCAGGCCGTGCTCTCTTCTCGTTGCTGCCATCAGGTAGAAGGTACAGGAGCCTCAGGACTCACATTACCACCCCTCAACCATCAGGCTCCTGAACAAAAGGGGGTAACTACACTTGTCCCGTTACTGAAATGTTCCCACAACCTATTGACTCACTTTCAAAGGCTCTTTACTGGTGTTCTCATTATTTATTGCTATTTATTTATATTTGCATTTGCACAGTTTGTTGTCTTCTGCAACTCTGGCTGATCTTTCACTGATCCTGTTTACAGTTACCATTCTATAGATTTGCCGAGGATGCCCGCGGGGAAATGAACCTCAGGGTGGTATGTGGCGATGTACATGTACGCGGATAATAAATTTTACTTTGAACTTTGTAATATCACTGGAAGCGAGTCTGTGGGTTGTGGAGAAAGTTCTGAGTTGAGCTGAGTGAAGTTTTCGGGGGCCTGACGGTCGTAACTGATGTGGGAGGAAGTGAGAGTGAACGGGGGAGACCCCGGCGGTGTCAGGGACAGTACGCGCACACGTGGGCATCGAGGCGGGGTCACTCACGCGTACTCCCGCTGCTCCTCGTGGAACTGGTCCCGGCTCTCCACCGTCCTCTCCAGCAGGGTCCGGTTGTCATCAGCCAGCGCTTTCACCTGCTGGATCAGCTGGCGGTTCTCCTCCTCCAGGTTTGACTTCAGCTCACCCAGGAGCTGCGGGGAGACAGGCGACCGGTCAGTCCTCCAGGGTCGGCCACGCTCCCCCCTCAACGCCCAACGCTGGCCACGCTGTACCAACAACCCCCCCAGAGCTAGTGTGTGTGTGTGTGCGTGTGTGCGTGAGTGTGTGTGAGTGTGTGTGTGTGTGTGTGTGTGTGTGTGTGTGTGTGTGTGTGTGTGTGTGTGTGAGAGTGTGTGTGTGTGTGTGTGTGAGAGTGTGTGTGTGTGTGTGTGTGTGTGCGTGCGTGTGTGAGAGTGAGAGTGTGTGTGTGTGTATGTGTGTGTGTGTGGAGTGTGAGAGTGTGTGTGTGTGTGTGTGTGGAGTGTGAGAGTGTGTGTGTGTATAGTGTGTGTGTGTGTGTGTGTGTGAGAGTGTGTGTGTGTGTGGAGTGTGAGAGTGTGTGTGTGTGTGTGTGCAGTGTGTGTGTGCAGTGTGTGTGTGTGTGTGTGTGTGTGTGTGTGTCTGTGTGTCTGTGTGTGTGTGTGTGTGTGTGTGTGTGTGTGTGTGGAGTATGTGTGTGTGGAGTGTGTGTGTGTGTGTGTGTGTGTGTCTGTCTGTCTCTGACCCGGACCCTGACCTCCATCTGGACCCTGCGGCCGTACCTCACAGTGGGAGCTGAGCTTGGTCCAGCGCACGTCGAGCTGCTGGAACTGCTCCCTCAGGGCGGCGTGCTCCACATCGGCCCGCGCCTTCTCCAGCTGCAGCCCGCTCAGCTGCCCCTTCACCGCCGTGTGCTCGGCCAGCAGCTCCTCCCACTGACGCACACCGTCCCCGTGGAGCTGGTTCAGCCTGGGGGGTTAACAGGCGGCAGGTCAGCCGGGGGGGGGGACACCGGTAGGTCATTGGGGGATATTTGTTAAATCACTGGGGGAGACACTGGGTAATCGCTGGGGAGACACTGGGTAATCGCTGGGGAGACACTGGGTAATCACGGGAGACACTGGGTAGATCATCGGGGGATATCTGTTAGATCACTGGGAGGACACTGGGTAATCACTGGGGAGACACTGGGTAATCGCTGGGGAGACACTGGGTAATCGCTGGGGAGACACTGGGTAATCACTGGGGAGACACTGGGTAATCACTGGGGAGACACTGGGTAGATCATCGGGGGATATCTGTTAGATCACTGGGAGGACACTGGGTAATCACTGGGGAGACACTGGGTAATCGCTGGGGAGACACTGGGTAATCACTGGGGAGACACTGGGTAATCACTGGGGAGACACTGGGTAGATCATCGGGGGATATCTGTTAGATCACTGGGAGGACACTGGGTAATCACTGGAGGATATCTGGTAGATCACTGGGGGATGGAAGAGGGCAAATTAATGTCCCAGCTCCAAGCCCGTTCCAACTCTCAGACTCTATCCTGTTCTCAAAGAGAGGGTGGGTGGTGGGTCCCCTAGGTCAGTTTTGGGGGGGGGGTGCTGTACTGGGAGGGGTCCGTGCAGGTGGGGAGGTCTTCTGGAGGGGATGAAGATGAGTAGGAGAAGGTGCTAGGGGAAGTAGAGAGCGAAGAGGAGGGTGAGGGCCAGAGGAGGGGGGAGAGGGATGGAGGGGAGGAGGAGCGAGAGTAGAGGAGGAGGAGTGGGGAGATGGAAGGAGGGGAGAGGAAAGGGGGAGAGGGGTAGGAGGAAGAGGGAGGGGAGGCAGAGGGAGAGGTGGGAGGTTGGATGGTGTGAGGTGGGTGGGGTTTAGAGGGCAGGTTGGGGGATGTGGACCCTGGTTACCTGTTGTAATCGTCTTTCAGCTGCTGGTGGGCCAGGCTGAGGCCCTGCTGCTTCCCGGCCTCCAGCTCCAGCGCCTCCTGCTGGCTCCTCAGGCTGGCCTCCAACTGCTCCAGATGCTCCTTCTCCGCCAGAAGCTGGTTGTACCTGGGTGGCAGGCGAGCCAGCATGAGAGGGGTGAGACCCTGGCCAGACCCCCCATTCCCATCCCTCTCGCAGCATTGGGGCCCCTAACCCAACACCCGGGCCTGTTCCCATCCCTCTCCCAGCATTGGGGCCCCTAACCCAACACCCGGGCCTGTTCCCATCCCTCTCGCAGCGTTGGGGCCCCTAACCCAACACCCCGGGCCTGTTCCCACCCTTCCCCAGCATTGGGGCCCCTAACCCAACACCCGGGCCTGTTCCCATCCCTCTCGCAGCATTGGGGCCCTTAACCCAACACCCCAGGCCTCTTTCCATCCCTCTCCCAGCATTGGGGCTCCTAACCCAACACCCGGGCCTGTTCCCATCTCTCTCGCAGGATTGGGGCCCCTAACCCAACACCCCAGGCCTGTTCCCATCCCTCCCCCCAGCGTTGGGGCCCCTAACCCAACACCCAGGCCTATTCCCATCCCTCTCCTAGCATTGGGGTCCCTAAACCAACACTCGGGCCTGTTCCCTTCCCTCTCCCAGCAATGAGGCCCCTAACCCAACACCCAGACCTGTTCCCATCCCTCCCCCAGCATTGGGGCCCCTAACCCAACACCCGGGCCTTTTCCCATCCCTCTCGCAGCATTGGGGCCTCCAACCCAACACCCCAGGCCTGTTCCCATCCCTCCCCCAGCGTTGGGGCCCCTAATCCAACACCCGGGCCTGTTCCCATCCCTCTTGCAGCATTGGGGCCCCCAACCCAACACCCCAGGCCTGTTCCCATCCCTCCCCCAGCGTTGGGGCCCCTAACCCAACACCCGGGCCTGTTCCCAACTCTCTCGCAGCATTGGGGCCCCTAACCCAACACCCCAGGCCTGTTCCCATCCCTCCCCCCAGCGTTGGGGCCCCTAACCCAACACCCAGGCCTATTCCCATCCCTCTCCTAGCATTGGGGTCGTTAA
>NW_026779106.1:20000-69861 GCF_030144855.1 Hypanus sabinus
CCACTCTATCTGTGTCCTCTGGTCCTAGACTCTCCCACCGCAGGAATCATCCTCTCCACATCCACCCTATTGAGGTCTTTCACTATTCGATAGGTATCGATGAGGTCATTCCTCGTTCTTCTGAATTCTAGTGAATACAGGCCCAGAGCCCTCAGACGCTCTTCATATGACGAGCCATTCATTTCAGGAATCATTTTCGTGAGCCTCCTTTGAACCCTCTCCTGTGTCAGCACATCCTTTCGGAGATACGGGGGCCAAAACTGCTGACAACACTGCAGCTGAGGCCTCATAAGCAACCTGTAGCCAAGACTATCAAACCAAAATGACACCAATTAACATCGCTCACCCCCCCTTAAGGCCATTCAGCCCCTCAAACCCAATTTGATGGCCCTTAGTAACAATGGTGTAGAAGCTGACTTCGTGCCTGGGTGTTTTATGTATCTTCTGCCTGACAGGTGGGGGGGAGAGAGTGTCCGGGGTGGGAGGGGGTCTTTGATTATGCTGGCTGCAGTGAGAAGCGCAGATACTGGGAGGAGGGTGAAGGCCGTTTTCTGCGAGGTGCTTAACTTTGTCCAGGGGCCCTACCTTGCCTCCAGCTCCTTGTGCTCTACCTCCAGGGCCTTGCAGCTCCCCTTCAGGGCCCCGTGCTTCTTGACCAGGGCCTCGAGCTCGGCCCCCTGGCGCTCGTGGAGGACAGCCAGCCTGGCGTGGTCCCGGGTCAGGGCCTCGAGCTGGCCCCGCACCTCCGCGTGGTCCTGGCCCAGAGCCTTGGCCTCACCCTCCAGCAAGGCCTGCCGGGCCCGGTGCTGGGCGCCCTCGGCCACCAGCGCCTCGTTCCTCGAGCCCAGTGAGGTGTTCTCCACCTGCAGGACGGGGGCAGAGGAATGTGAGGGGGAAAGAGAAGGGAGGGATGAGGGCGGGAAGAGGGGAGGTACGAGGGGATGGAGGAGAGGAGGGAAGGGAGAAAAGGGCATGGGGAGGGAGGTGGAATAGGGGAAGGGGAGAGAGAAAGGGAGGGGAGGGAGGAGGGTAGGCAAGAGGGAGAAGAAGGCAGTGATAGAGGGAAATGGGAAGGGAAGGAAGGGGAGGGGGAAGGGAGGGATGGAATTGAGAAGAGGAGGAGGGGAAGGAGAAAGGGAAGGGGAAGTGAGGGGAGGAGGGTATGGGGAAGGAGGTGGTAGGGAAGAGGGGAGGGGAGGGGGAGGAGAGAAGAAGGGGAGAGGAGGGAGAAGGTAGGGGTGAGGGAAGAATAGGGGAGGGGTGGGAAGAGGAGGAGTGGAGGGGAGGTGTCGAGGGAGCGAGGGGAGAGATAGGGGGAGGGAGGGAAGAGGCCCACCCTGCGATCTCACACCCTCCCCCTTCACCCACCCTGCACCACGGGGGTGGGGGGAGCTTTTGAGTGATGCACAATCTGGTTTGGAAACTGTGGGGTGGGGACTTGCATTACAAGTGACGCAGCGGGGAAGTGGGGGTTGTCTCCCATGGGTGCTGGCTGTGAGGGAACCGGGGTGCTCGTGTGCTGGGACCTCACGCCAGGGCGGGTGAACCAGGGTGGGGCAGTGGTTGGTGGGAGCTCTTCACCTTCCTCCCCTCACTCTCCCCTCATCTCCTTTCTAACCCTTTCTCTCTCGTTCTCAATCGCTTTCCCCTCCTCTCTCTCTCTCTCTCTCTTTCTCTCCTTTTGTCTCCCTCTGCCCCTCGCTCTCTCCCTCTCTCCTCTCTCTTTCTTCTCCCTCTTCCTCTCCCTTTATCCCTCTTCCTCCCCCTCTATCTCTGCCCCTCTCTCTCCCTTTTCTTCTCCATCTCTCCCTCTCCCTCATCTCTCTCTTCCATCTCTGTCCCCACTCTCCTGTCTCTCTTTCTCGTTCTTCCTCCTCACTCGATCTCACCCTCTTATTCCCGAGGCCTCTCCCTCCTCTCATTCCACCTGTCTAATTCCCCTTCGCTCCCCTCCCCTTCCTCTCCCCCTGTGTAACCAAGGCCCTGGAGCGATGGGAACAGGACCCGGAGCGACGAGATGGAGGCCTGGGTGATAGGATGAGCACTGGAGTGAGCAGATAGGACCTGGGGCGACAGGACGGTTGTCCTAACATTGAGTGACTTGGTGCTGTGGGTCCAAGGGGTGGGAGGAGGAGGGAGGAGGACGGTTACCCAGCACTGACTGACCTGTAGCCTGGTGTTGTGGGCCCGAGGGAGGAAGGACAGTTACCCAGCACTGACTGACCTGTAGCCTGGTGTTGTGGGCCCAAGGGAGGAAGGAGGACAGTTACCCAGCACTGACTGACCTGTAGCCTGGTGTTGTAGGCCCGAGGGAGGGAGGAGGACGGTTACCCAGCGCTGACTGACCTGTAGCTTGGTGTTGTAGGCCCGAGGGAGGGAGGAGGACAGTTACCCAGCACTGACTGACCTGTAGCCTGGTGTTGTAGGCTCAAGGGAGGGAGGAGGACGGTTACCCAGCACTGACTGACCTGTAGCCTGGTGTTGTGGGCCCGAGAGGGAGGGAGGAGGACAGTTACCCAGCACTGACTGACCTGTAGCCTGGTGTTGTGGGCCCGAGAGGGAGGGAGGAGGAGGGAGGAGGACGGTTACCCAGCACTGACTGACCTGTAGCCTGGTGTTGTGGGCCCGAGGGAGGGAGGAGGACAGTTACCCAGCACTGACTGACCTGTAGCCTGGTGTTGTGGGCCCAAGGGAGGGAGGAGGACAGTTACCCAGCACTGATTGACCTGTAGCCTGGTGTTGTGGGCCCGAGAGGGAGGGAGGAGGACAGTTACCCAGCACTGACTGACCTGTAGCCTGGTGTTGTGGGCCCGAGAGGGAGGGAGGAGGAGGGAGGAGGACGGTTACCCAGCACTGACTGACCTGTAGCCTGGTGTTGTGGGCCTGCAGGCTGCCCACCTGCTCCTGCAGCGAGATGCAGTGGTTCTGCAGTGTCAGTGTCTGCGCCTGCAGCCCCTCGACCTGTGACTCCAGCTGGCGGGCCCGGCCGCTCAGGGATCCGCGCTCCGCCAGCAGCGTGGCGTTCTGTAACGGCAGTGCCGGACGTGGTGAGTCAGTGGGCACCCGTGCTCACATGCACACAGACAAATGTTCACACACACAATGTGCACGTTCCTATACAGACAGACAATTGAGTGTGCACGGTCCAGACGCAGACAAGCATGCACACATATTCACACGCGTGCGCCAACGTACAAGTTGTGTATTCAAACTCCATTTGTAATGTAGGTAGATAATTCAAGTTGAAGTTTATCTTCATAATCACCCCCCCCCACTGGTTATAAGTGCCGGGAAAATCAGGTTTTTCTTGACAGTGAGAGCCCTCTTTGACAAATTTTGGAAACATAGAAACCCTACAGTACAATACAGGCCCTTCGGCCCACAAAGCTGTGCTGAATATGTCCCTACCTTCGAACTATCTAGGATTTACCTCTATTTTTCTAAGCTCCATGTATCTATCCAGGAGTCTCTTAAAAGACCCTATCGTATCCACCTCCACCACTGTTTCTGGCAGCCCATTCCACACACTCACCACTCTTTGTGTGAGAAACTTACCCCTGACATCTCCTCTGTACCTACTCCCCAGCACCTTAAAACTGTGTCCTCTTGTAACAGTCATTTCAGCCCTGGGAAAAAGCCTCTGACTATCCACATGATCAATGCCTCTCAACATCTTATACACCTCTATCAGGTCACCTCTCATCCTCTGTCACTCCAAGAAGAAAAGGCACTCAACCTATTCTCATAAGGCATGCTCCCCAATCCAGGCAACATCCTTGTAAATCTCCTCTCCACCCTCTCTATGGTTTCCACATCCTTCCTGTAGTGAGGTGACCAGAACTGAGCACAGTACTCCAAGTGGGGTCTGACCAGGGTCCTGTATAGCAGCAACATTACCTCTTGGCTCCTAAACTCAATTCCACGATTGATGAAGGCCAATACACCGTACGCCTTCTTAACCACAGAGTCAACCTGCGCAGCTGCTTTGAGCGTCCTTTGGACTCGGACCCCAAGATCCCTCTGATCCTCCACACTGTCTTACCACTGATACTATAATTAACAAAACTATACATCATTCACAGAACACACTCCTGCAAGAGGACCACACTCTTGTCGTAGAGTTTGGAGGGTTGTGTGCCTCAGTGACCCGGAGAGCGATGTTGGTTGGAGTCGGGGCCTTGTGCTTTGGCCCTTGGTAGGGTCACCCATGCCAAACAGGGTCAAAGGGCAGAGATCAGACTGTGAGTGGTCCACCGGTCCTCCAGGTTCGGGGCCAAAAACCCCGACTGGTCAAACGAGACTGTTACAGAAACAGCAACGAAGAATCCTTCTGCATCCGAGAGTGACGGTGTTCCCGAGTCCCCACCCGGGACTCGCAGGACTGACGATGGTGAAAACCGAGGGGAAGCTACTGACGCGATGAAGGAAGCCCTGAACACCGCCAGAGATGGAGGACCTTCATTGCTGACGGAAACGCCGGCGGGGTTAACCCAGAACAGAACGAAACAGCGCCCGTGGGGGTTGAAGGCGACGTGCTCCGTGGTTGCCGGATTTGTAGTTGGCCCATGAACCTGATGCCAGTGGCGGGGGTGGGGGGTGTAGAAGTTGTTTTTGGAACCTTGGACTGGGAGCCCTCGGGCCCCTGTCCCTCCTGGCCCTACGGCAGCAGCGAGGAGGGAGGGATGTGGGGCGGTGGGGAGGGCCGCGACGGAGGGAGAGTGGTGAGGAGGACTCCCCCCCCCAACCCCCCCAAAACACCTACCTTGCGCTCCACCTCGATGAGCCGGGCGCTGACGGGGTCCTGCGCGGAGTCGCGGCGTTCCCGCTGGGAATCCTCGGCCTCGCTTCCCGGCCCCGAGCTCTGCTCAGCCGCGTTGCCTTCGGGCTGGGGCCGCTCCAGGCTCTCCTTCAGCTGTGGGGGGGGTGGAATCAGGGAACAGTAAATCAGCCGGTGGGAGGGGATCAGAGAGGTGGTGGAGCGCCGGGGAGGGAGGCCATGGTCACCCCTAAAACGTGAACCTGACTTCACGGACGCCGCTCCTGGGACGCTGCTGGGTGCCTCTGGCGCTCCCTCCCCCCATTTCGAGTTTCTGCCATCCGCCGGACCGGCTGCCCTCCCCTCGATCCGGGTGGACTAGGGTCTGTGTGGAAGCCGGGGGTGTGGGGGGGGGTGTCGGACACCCCCTCGGCTCACATCAGTTGATGGGGACCACCTACCCCGGTCCGAGGGGCCGCGGATCGACGCCACCCCCCAATGCGCGGCTCCCCGGGGATTCGCGTAGGGCGCACCCACCTCCCGCAGCTGCTCCGAGAGGGCAGCGTTGCCCTGCTCGGCCGACTCCAGCTGGGCCCGCAGCCTCTCGATGTGCGTGTCCTTCATCTGCAGTGACTCCCTCAGCACCGAGTCCAGCCTCAGCTCCAGCTGGTCAAACTTACTGAGGGGGAGAGGGAGGCAGAGAGAGAGGGGGAGAGGGGGAGAGGATAGAGGGGGAGGGAGAGAGAGGAGGGAGGGGAAAAGGGGAAGGGAGGGAGCAGAAAAGGGTTGGGAGAGAGGGGGAGAGGGAGAGGGGGAGGAAGAAGGGGAGAGGGGAGGAGGCAGAGGGTGGAGTGGAGATAGGGAGAGGGTGGGGGGAGATACAGGGAGGGTGGTGGGGATAGGGAGAGGGTGGGGGGAATAGGGAGAGGGTGGGGGGAATAGGGAGATGGTGGGGTATAGCGAGAGGGTGGGGGATAGGGAGAGGGTGGAGGGGATAGGGAGAGGGTGGGGGAATAGGGAGAGGGTGGGGGATAGGGAGAGGGTGGGGGGAGATAGCGAGAGCGTGGGGGAGATAGGGAGAGGGTGGGGGAATAGGCAGATGGTGGGGGATAGGGAGAGGGTGGGGGAATAGGGAGAGGGTGGGGGAATAGGCAGATGGTGGGGGATAGGGAGAGGGTGGGGGAATAGGGAGGTGGGGGAATAGGGAGATGGTGGGGGATAGGGGTGGGGGTTAGGGAGATGGTGGGGGATAGGGAGATGGTGGGGGATAGGGAGAGGGTGGGAGAGATAGGGTGTGGAGTGAAGACAGATCAATGAGACTGGATTAGTCAGAGTGGATCTTTGGGCCCAGGGGGATTGTTACCCCTTCCCTTCACCTGAGTCCCATCTCTTTCTAGTTCCCCCCTCACCCCTTCCCTTCTCCTCACCCGTGTCTCACCTCCCCCCGGGTCCCCACCTCCTCCCTTCTCCCATGGTTCACTCCCCTCTCCTAACAGATTCCTCCTTCGACCTGTCACCTCCCAGCTTCTCACGTCATTCCCTCTCCCTCTCTCCCACCCTCCTTCCCCCTCACCTGGCCTCACCTATCACCTGCCAGCTTGTACTCCTCCCCTCCCATCATTCTGGCCTCTTACCCCCCCCACCTAAATTTCCTGCCAGTCCTGTTGAAGGGCCTCGGCCCGAAACGTTGATTCTATATTCTTCTCCAAAGACGCTGCCCGACCTCTGGAGTTCCTCCAGCATTTTGTGCGTGATGGGCCAGGCTTGTTCCCAGCTCCTGGACGTCAAGATCTCAGAGGGTCAGAGGGCCAGAGGGTCTAACCTGGTCCCGACACACTGTGCTCCAGGAGACGCCACCAGAAACTTTGCAAGTTTCAATGCAGAGAGCGCTCTAACGCGTTACGTGGCGGTCTGGTGCGGAGGCGCCAACGCGCAGGGTCGCAGACAGCCACGGAGGGTTGCAGCTCCACGGCCGGCGCTGACAAGGGCATCTTCCGAAGGTGGCCCTTCAAAGAGGCAGCCCCACTCAGGAGGGCAACAGGGAGGAGGTACGGGAGCCTGAAGACCCACCAACTCAGGAACACTGTCTCCCCGGCTCCCCACACCGTCTCCTCGACTCAGGAACACTGTCTCCCCGGCTCCCAACACCGTCTCCTCGACTCAGGAACACTGTCTCCCTGGCTCCCAACACCGTCTCCTCGACTCAGGAACACTGTCTCCCTGGCTCCCCACACCGTCTCCCCGACTCAGGAACACTGTCTCCCCGGCTCCCCACACCGTCTCCCCGGCTCCCCACACCGTCTCCCCGACTCAGGAACACTGTCTCCCCGGCTCCCCACACCGTCTCCCCGACTCAGGAACACTGTCTCCCCGGCTCCCCACACCGTCTCCCCGACTCAGGAACACTGTCTCCCCGGCTCCCCACACCGTCTCCCCGACTCAGGAACACTGTCTCCCCGGCTCCCCACACCGTCTCCCCGACTCAGGAACACTGTCTCCCCGGCTCCCCACACCGTCTCCCCGACTCAGGAACACTGTCTCCCCGGCTCCCCACACCGTCTCCCCGACTCAGGAACACTGTCTCCCCGGCTCCCCACACCGTCTCCCCGACTCAGGAACACTGTCTCCCCGGCTCCCCACACCGTCTCCCCGACTCAGGAACACTGTCTCCCCGGCTCCCCACACCGTCTCCCCGACTCAGGAACACTGTCTCCCCGGCTCCCCACACCGTCTCCCCGACTCAGGAACACTGTCTCCCCGGCTCCCCACACCGTCTCCCCGACTCAGGAACACTGTCTCCCCGGCTCCCCACACCATCAGATCTCTGAACGAGGCACTTTTGCACTCTTTTTTTTATATAACGCAGTAACATTTCATATTCTGAATCAGCGTCAGGCACGTATCCTTGAGTTAGGTTACCTTCGAGCTAGCTATGAATATACGAATCATCATTTCTAGTGCCTGCTCTGGGAGTTACGTTATATGGAAAAATACTAATTTCACCACTGACTTCAACAACCAATCTTCAGACCTGAATATGGATTGTGGGTTAGAGTTAAAGTGGACAGCAGTTAATTAAAAATCACAGTGTCTGGAGTGTAGGTGCGAACAGGGGGGTGTGAGAATTGTATTTCATTCAAAGGAAGCATTGTAGGTATGGAATTGTCCTTTGACCTTTCGCACATAAAATGTCACGCAACGTTGAGTCGAACAAGCCTCTTCCTTCGCAGGGGTCTCAGTACGCTGGCTGCCACTCGATTTTTTTGTTGTGTAAACCACTTCTGTATCGACTAGCTTCAGTCCCTCTCCGGTGACTGTTCACATTACATCATGAGGTTTTATTGCTACTGTCGTCAGTTGTGAAATTTGTTTCTTTTAACAGTGCAGGCACAGCAGATTACTCTCATTCAGTGATTACCTCTGTCTCGTCTGACATCATCATTATGTGCCGTGTCGTCTGACACCATCATTATGTGCCGTGTCGTCTGACACCATCATTATGTGCCGTGTCGTCTGACACCATCATTATGTGCCGTGTCGTCTGACACCAACATTATGTGCCGTGTCGTCTGACACCATTATTATGTGCCGTGTCGTCTGACACCATCATTATGTGCCGTGTCGTCTGACGTGGGCAATCATGGTCTCTCCACGGCCGCGAGAGATTTTTCTGCAGAGAGATTTCTTCTGGGCAGCCTCTTCACAAGCCATCGCCACGACTCTTCGGAGGTGCTCTGCCTGGCGTTGGTGGTCACGTAACCAGGACGTGTGATCGGCATCGGCTGCTCCCACGGCCGTCCGCCTGGGCTTCACGTGACCCCGATCGGTGGGCGGGGAGCGGCTAAGCAGGGGCTACACCTTGCCCAAGGGTGGCCTGCAGGCCTCACACCTCCCCTGGTAGAGACGTATCTCCGAAATTATTCTGTTAGAAGAAGAATAGTGCTAAAGAAGAACAAGATATTGAGGTAGTGTTTGTGAGTTGATGAACTCGGATGGCCGAGGGGTTGAATCTGGGTCTCTGCCCCTCCTCCCCGATGGTGGTAATGACAAGAGGGCACGTCCTGGATGGCTGCCTCCTCGAAGGTGTCCTCGATCCCGTGATGGATCTGGCCGCGTTTATGACCCTCTTGCCACCCCGGGCGCTGGAGCCTCTGGCCCAGATGGCGGTGCGGCCAGACAGACTGCTCCCCACCCGTGACGCCTGTAGAAATTTGCTGGCGACGTGCCCCATCGGCTCTGGCCCCTAATGAAGCCTGCCTTCTCAGAGACTGTATCGGAGTGTCGGGCCCCGGAGTGGAAGCTCCGAGACGCCGAAGCCCGGGAACTTGAGGCTGCCAACTGCTCGGCGAGGCCTGGAGCACGTTCTCCCAGTTCCCCCTTCCTGAAGTCCCACTTGCCGCAAGACGACAGATTTCGCGGGCCACGAAACGCGGGCAATGAAGTTGCAATTCTTATTCCTTGTCGTCCGACACGACGTGGAACACTCCCAACGCGCTTTCGGCCTACGTTTACGTCGCTAGGGCGCCCGAGGCTCCCGCACGGTGCCGGTTTTGTCAACGCGGAGCGGAGATCGAGGTTGTCAATCTGGTGCGGAGCAAACGATGCTGGGAATGGCGGCGGGTGGGGCGCTGTGGGAGGGGAGGGGGGCAGAGGGCATCGAAGGGGTACAAGGAGCGGAGAGTTGGCACGAGTGCGGACACACCACAGCCCAGGGACACCTGGCAAGATGATTTGATTCCGAACAATTGGTTCACCGATCATTACAGAATGTCTCTCTGGTGCTTCCCTCTCCCTGCCCTTTTCCCCCCTACCGTGATTCCCCACTCCCTCTTCCCACTCTCAGTCCACAATAGAGACCCAGATCAGAATCAGGTTTACCACCACTCACAAATGTCACGATATTACTCTTTTTCCTGCAACAGCAGTACAGTGCAAAACATAAAGTTACCACACTACTGGACAAAGCCTTAGACATTCTAGCTGTGCGTGGTGTAGAACACCTTGGAGTTCTCCTTAATCCTGCTCACCAAGGCCATAGAACCACAGAACACCACAGCACAGTACAGGCCCTTCAGCCCTCCATGTTCTGCCGACCCATATAATCCTTAAAAAAAAAGTACTAAACCCACACTACCCCACAACCCTCCATTTTTCTTTCATCCATGTGCCTGTTCAAGAGGCTCTTAAATACCCCTAATGTTTTAGCCTCCACCACCATCGCTGGCAAGTCATTCCAGGCACTCACAACCCTCTGTGTAAAAAAACTTACCCCTGATGTCTCCCCTAAACTTCCCTCCCTTAATTTTGTACATATGCCCTCTGGTGTTTGGTATTGGTGCCCTGGGAGACAGGTACTGACTATCCACCCTATCTTTGCCCCTCATAATCTTGTAGACCTCTATCAAGTCCCCTCTCATTCTTCTACGCTCCAAAGAGAAAAGTCCAGCTCTGCTAACCTTGCTTCATATGACTTGTTCTCCAAACCAGGCAACACCCTCTGCACCCTCCCCACAGCTTCCACATCCTTCCTGTAATGAGATGACCAGAATTGAACACAATACTCTAAGTGCGGTCGGTCTCACCAGAGATTTGTAGAAGGGGGCCTTCTCATGCTCCCTTCCAGCTCCCCTGTCCACTCGTCAGCAAGTTCCTGGCTGTCTAACTCTCTAGACCCCGGGCCGATCCTGACTTCCCAAACCTTAAACCCAACACAGAACAGGCCATTCGGCCCACAATGTCGTGCTTAACCATCCAGAAAGCAAATCCAAAACACCCAAAAACGAATCCCTCCTACCTACACCATGTCCACATCCCTCCATCTTCCTCACGTCTACGCGCCTATCCAAACTCTACCAGCGTACCAGGCATACACCACTCTGAGGTAAAAACTTACCCTCACATCCCCCCTCTCACCTTCAGTGCTGCCCTCTGGTATTAGTCATTTCAACCCTGGGAAACAGATACTCCCTGTCCACTCTATCTCTGCCTCTCATCATCTTGTAAACCTCTGTCAGATCTCCCCTCAGCCTCCGACACTCCGGAGAAAACTTGGAAAACTAAACAAGCTTTGCAACACAGACAAAATGCTGGAAGAACTCAGCAGGCCGGGCAGCCTCTGTGGAAAAGAGTCAACAGTTGACGTTTCGGGCCGTTTCCAGCATCCGCAGGTTTTCCCCTGTTTGTGTTTGGAAAATTCTTCCTTTCTCTTGACGACGATGTCCCACAGGGCTCCTTCACCCTGCCTCACTGGGATAGGCCAGCGCTCCCTCGAGGGACTCCGCGGGGCGCAGCCCAGCCCTGACTGGCGACCCGCGGCTCCTGCCCGACGGCGGAACTCTCGGCTCCCCTGCCCCCGGGCCCGGAAGGGTCGCTCACCTGAGCTGGTCGGCCGGGACGGTGGTCACCGCCTGCTCCGGGTTCGGCCGCAGCCTCTGCAGCTTGTGGCTCAGGCTTTCCAGCTGGTTGCTCAGCTGTTGCGTTTTCAGCTTCTCGTTCAGCAGCTCCTGGGGTGGGGGGGGCGTTGGTGGAGGGCAGGAAGGAGGAGTGAGGTTGGGGGGGGGGGCGGGGATAGACACAAAGATGGATGCATATGCAGAACTGTCAGGCGGGGTAAAGCTTCCTCCAACCACCCCACTCTCACCCTGTTCACATTATTTACAACGGCGCCAATACCAGTTACGCATTTAACTACGTGCCTTACAGTATGTGCACTTTGTAAAAGCAGGGAGATAATGCTGAGACTTTATAAGGCACTGGTCAGGTTGCACTTGGAGTATCGCCTATTGTTTTAGGCCCCGTATCTCGGAAAGGATGTGTTATCATTGGAGAGAGTCCAGAGGGGGTTCACGAGGATAATTCTGGCAATGAAGGAGTTAACATTGAGGAGCGTTTGGCAGCTTTGGGCCTGAACTCACTGGAATTTAGAAGAATGCGGGGGGATCTCATTGAAACCCACCGAATGTTGAAAGGACTAGATAGGGTGGATGTGGAGAGGATGTTTCCTCTGATGGGGGTATCCAGAACTAAAGGGCACGGCCTCAAAATTGAGGGGTGACCCTTTAGAACCGAGGTAAGGAGGAATTTTTTTAGCCAGAGAGTGGTGAGTCTGTGGGATGCCCTGCCACTGACTGTGGTGGAGGGCAAGTCCGTGGTATATTTATGGCGGAAGTTGATCGTTTCCTGACCAGTCGGGGCATCAAAGGATATCGGGAGAAGGCAGGTGTATGGGGTTGAGTGGGATCCAGGATCAGCCATGATGTGATGGCAGAGCAGACTTGATGGGCTGAATGGCCTAATTCTGCTCCTATGCCTTATGGTCTAGTGTAGCTTCTATCTGTTAATATGATTGAGTGAAGAATATTTCATGTGTTGTATGGGATATACGGAGCAAGGTTTGCACCCCGTATACGTGCTCAGAGACGCACCCAGAATTAGATTTATTTACTTCTCGAAACATACGAGAAGTGTGTCGTTTCCATTAATGATACAACACTGAGTCATATCATCTGCAGAAATTCCCTGATGACTCAGCGATGGGAAGATGACTACAGGGCCCTGCTGGAGGACTTTGTCAAACGGTGCAAGCTGAATCATCTGCAGCTCAACATCAGTCAGACAAATGAGCTGGTGATGGACTTTAGGAAGACTCAGCCTGCACTGCTCCGTTACTATCGATGGTGAGGACGTGGATGTGGTGAGGACCCAAGGGTGCACCTGGACAACAGACTTGAGTCACCTCTACTTCCTGAGGAGACTGAGGCCCTTCGGAGTGTGCAGGCCTCTCCTTCACACGTTCTACCAGTCTGTTGTCACCAGTACAATCTCCTATGCGGTGGTGAGCTGGGGCAATGGCATCAACACGGTGATGCCAACAGGCTCAATAAACTGATTGGAAAGGCCTTGTTCTGTTATAGGAGTCAAACTAGACACACTGGAGACTGTGGTAGAACAAAGGACCCGACGGAAAACCCCGGCGATTCTGGACAATGTTTCTCACCCTCTGCACGCCACCTTGGCTGAATGGAGGAACACTTTCAGTGACAGACTGAGACATCTGCGCTGCTCCAAAGAGCGATATACGAGGTCACTCTTACCCTCGGCCGTCGGGCTCGATAATGAGCCGACCTACAGCCGGGGAAGTGATGACCCCCCCCCCCCCCCTCCTGTTAGACTGTCTGAGGTAACTTATATTTTATTTTCTCTTACTTCTCTTCTAATATTTGTATATCAGTGCGTTTGTAACGCTACTGTGACGCCGTAATTTCCTTTGGGATCTATAAAGTATCTGCCTAACTGTCTAATGGCTAACATTCCTGAGGGTATACCACAAATACCAGCGCCAACACGACATACCCACAATGCCCAGCAGAACAATACGGAGCACAACAAGAAACAAAACAACAACAGCAAAACACACACTCCCAACACACACACACACACACAAACACACACTCTGGAGTCACTGAACACTAGCCTTGAGCTATGGAGCTGCCAATGACAGGGCCCTGAACACTAGGCCTCGAGCGCCGAACTCACCAATGACAGGGCCCTGAACACTAGGCCTCAAGCACTGAACTCACCAATGACAGGGCCCTGAACACTAGGCCTCAAGCACTGAACTCACCAATGACAGGGCCCTGAACACTAGGCCTCAAGCACTGAACTCACCAATGACAGGGCCCTGAACACTAGGCCTCAAGCACTGAACTCACCAATGACAGGGCCCTGAACACTAGGCCTCGAGCACTGAACTCACCAATGACAGGGCCCTGAACACTAGGCCTCAAGCACTGAACTCACCAATGACAGGACCCTGAACACTAGGCCTTGATCTCCAGACTCACCAATGACAGGACCCTGAACACTAGGCCTTGATCTCCAGACTCACCAATGACAGGACCCTGAACACTAGGCCTCGAGCGCCAAACTCACCAATGACAGGGCCCTGAACACTAGGCCTCGAGCTCCAGACTCACCAATGACAGGACCCCGAACATGAGGCCTGAGACAGCACTTTCAGCGACTCGTGTACCCGGGGTGTTCGGTGGCCATCATGCCTCCTGCCAGCACTGGGCACCGATCCCAGAACCTACCGACAGCTTGCTAACCTGCGGGTCAGGGAATTGGTGGAGGGGTCACCCGAGAAGGGCTCATCCTAGCTGGTCTGTTACCCTGACATCCAACAGCCACACGTGACTAATTCTCTTACATCCTCTCTCGTGAGTCGTGACCTCCAGAGATACACACAGATGGGGGCATGCATATACACACAACAATCATATTTCATGCGTGTATAGGTGCCCACATGCAAAAACTTTGACAAACTTCTAGTGGAGAGAGTATTGTCCGGCCTGGTATGGGAGCGCCAATGCCCTTGAATAGAAAGTTCTACAAAAGGTAGTGGATTCGGCCTAGTCCGTCACGGGTAAAGGCCTCCCAACCACTGAGCACATCTACACGAAATGCTGTCGTAGGAAAGCAGCGTCCATCATCAGAGACCCCACCACTCAGGCCATGCTCTCTTCTCACTGCTGTCATCAGGTAGAAGGTACAGGAGCCTCAGGATTCACACCACCAGGTTCAGGAACAGTTACCACCCCTCAACCATCAGGTAGAAGGTACAGGAGCCAGGACTCGCACCACCAGGTTCAGGAACAGTTACCACCCCTCAACCATCAGGAAGGAGGTACAGGAGCCTCAGGACTCGCGCCACCAGGTTCAGGAACAGTTACCAGCCCTCAACCATCAGGAAGGAGGTACAGGAGCCTCAGGACTCGCACCACCAGGTTCAGGAACAGTTATTACCCCTCAACCGTCAGGAAGGAGGTACAGGAGCCTCAGGACTCGCGCCACCAGGTTCAGGAACAGTTACCACCCCTCAACCATCAGGTAGAAGGTACAGGAGCCTCAGGACTCACACCACCAGGTTCAGGGACAGTTACCACCCCTCAACCATCAGGAAGGAGGTACAGGAGCCTCAGGACTCACACCACCAGGTTCAGGAACAGTTACCAGCCCTCAACCATCAGGTAGAAGGTACAGGAGCCTCAGGACTCACACCACCAGGTTCAGGAACAGTTACCACCCCTCGACCATCAGGTCCCACACCACCAGGTTCAGGAACAGTTATCACCCCTCGACCATCAGGTAGAAGGTACAAGAGCCTCAGGACTCACACCACCAGGTTCAGGAACAGTTACCACCCCTCAACCATCAGGTAGAAGGTACAGGAGCCTCAGGACTCACACCACCAGGTTCAGGAACAGTTACCACCCCTCGACCATCAGGTCCCACACCACCAGGTTCAGGGACAGTTATCACCCCTCAACCGTCATGTCCCACACCACCAGGTTCAGGGACAGTTATCACCCCTCAACCACCAGGCTCCCGAACAAAAGGGGATAACTACACTCATCCATTGAGATGTTCCCACAACCAATGACCTCACTTTACGGACTCTCTATCTCGTGTTCTCGTTATTTATTGCTATTTATTTATATTTGTATTTGCACAGTTTGTTGTTGTTCAACCCGTTCTGAGCCGCAAGTCCTCCCCCCGCAGGCCCGACCCGTTCACCTCCTTACCTCCCGCACCGAGGCAAGCTGTCCCTGCTCGGTGGCCAGTCGCCGCGCCAACCCCGTGCTCTCGGCCTCCAGCTCGGCCAGGCTGCCAAGCAGCTCGCCAACCCGGCCGGCCTCGGCCACCAGCCGCCGGTTTTCCTGCTCCAGCCGGAGGATGCGGGCGTTCTGCTCGTCCAGCGAGGCCTCCAGCACGCTGGCCTGCTGCCGCAGGCGCCGGGCCTCCTTCTCCAGCTGCCGCCTCTCCTTCTCGGCCTGGGCCGAGGCCTCGCCCAGGGCCTCCTTCTCCTGCTCCAGGTGCCGGGCCGCCGCCCAGCCCTCCTCGGCCTCCCTCTGCCTCCGCTGCACCTCAGCCTCCGCCGCCTCCGCCTCCCGCTCCAGCTCGGAGACGCGCCCCTCTGCCCGCTCCAGGGCCCGGGCCTGCCGCCGGGCCTCGGCCCGCAGCGCTTGGCAGGCCGACTCCAGCTCTTGGGAGCGGGCTAGCGAAGCCCGGAGGGAGCCGGCCTTCTTCCGTAGCTGCTCCCTCTCCCTCGCCAGCTCTGCCCTCTCTGCCTCTAGGGCAAGCCGGGCCTCCTCAAACCCACAATGACTCTCTGGGTCCTGGTTCTCCACCACTGCCACCTCCTTCAAGGCCTCACCGTGGTCCCGGGTCTCCTCCTTCGGCAACTTCTGCAACCCCGGGTCCTCCTCCTCCTTCAACCCACAATGACTCTCTGGGTCCTGGTTCTCCCCCACTGCCACCTCCTTCAAGGCCTCACCGTGGTCCCGGGTCTCCTCCTTCGGCAACTTCTGCAACCCCGGGTCCTCCTCCTCCTCCTCCTCCTCGTCCATACACTGCCTGTGGCTCTCCTTTTCCAGTATCTGGCCACCCTCAGGGGCCTTGCTGCAGTCCTGGTTCTCCAGCCCCTTCTGGGCCCCGCGACCGCCCCGCATCACTTCCTCCGGAACCTTAGGCAGCTGCCGGCCCCCTTCCTCCTCTTTCTTCGGGCCCTCTGGTATCCCACCGGGGTCGCGTGGCCCCTCCCCCTCCGGGGCCCAGCGCAGCCTGCGGCCTTCCTCCCCCTGCGGCTCCTGCCGACCCTCAGGGGCCGCCTCCGCCTTCCGCAGCTCCAGCCCCTGGCTCGGGTCCTCGGTCAGGCCGGGCCGCGTCTTCTCCCCCATATCTTCTGGCTCCAGCCGGCTCGGCCTCTGGGCAGGGGTGGGCTGCGGCGGCCCGCTCTGCTCCTGCGGCAGGCCGCCGGGTGCAGCCTCGGACGCGGGCTGGGGTCGCTGCCTCTGGAGGGCCGTGGGGGACGCTAGGCGAGTGATCTCCAGCTTCAGCTCCTGGACCTGTACGGGGATTGGGGGGGGGGGGGGTGGAAATAGGGTGGTCAGTAACGGCAGCTGGGGGGGTCGTACTTCAAGCGGTGAAGCGGTGATTTACAAATTGCCCGGCCCACTGAACTCCTCCCACACGACTTCTTCACCACGCTGCCCACCTTCAACTTGTTCAACACTCCCTCGGGCCCTAACGTTCACCATGGATATCATAAGATGCAGTAGGCCATTCAGCCCATCGAGTCTGCTGGTGCGTTGGATTAGGGTGCCCTCGTACAGTCATAGAAACGGGACCTTCGGCCCATCTAGTCCCTGCCGCACCATCGACCCGCACCGGGACCGTATCCCTCCATGCCCCTCCCCATCCACGCACCTACCCAAACTTCCCTTGAGCGCTGGGAGTCGAGCCGACGCCCTCGTGAGGCTGTGGAATTCTGCACCCCCCCCCCCCCCAAGTGGACGGAGGACGGACGGAGGCTTACAAGAAGTCCGCGCGCGTGTTATCATAAGGGACGTTCTGACAACAGAGGGAAACAGGAGATGCCCGTCATGGGGGGGGGGGGGGGGGAGGGAATGAAGCCTCAGAAAGGGTAAATAGTCTGATTAGCCAAACAGATGGGAATGAGGGAGAAATGTCATTAAGGTGATGAATTACTGGGCTTTTTACACATTTTGAGTTGTAAGGTTGAAGCTATTTTCAAAACGATTTAACGCACAGAGGTATTCTTCCCTTGGAAGTAATTAAAATGCGCCAATGATTTGATCCACTCTGAATATGTTGCAGTTTGTCACTGTATATTAGCTAAGAGGTACCTTCTGAGTGAAGCGGATTCCCCCGCCCATCTTCCCCTTAAACTTCTCCCCTTTCTCATCTTTTCTCGTTCAACTCTCCTCCGCTTGCTTGTTCTTTTATGTACTCGTCTAAATATATGCGTGATTACTCAGTGAATTTCCCAATAATTATGCAGAGGCTGCCTGGGTACTTGTCAACAAACGTCTTAGCAGGGCTTGAATCGGGATATTTTAAAGTTTAGTGTTATTGGAGGGTGATGTAATTGGTGGAAACGGACGTAATTCTCAACAACCAACATTGAGTTGGGGTTTCGCTTCAAGGAAGCTGCTCTGACGCGATGACGTCATTATGCAAAGTCCTTTTTACCGCCCTTAAAGTTCTGCACTGGTTTGTCCATAAAAGTGAGTTGTTGTGTTTCCCTTAATCTTAAGATTAAGCTTAATTAAGGTTAAAATTGAGGTTAATTAAAAAGGAAATTAAAAAGGTTCGATATTGTCATTAAAAAAATATTGGATAGGTATATGGACAGGAAAGGAATGGAGGGTTATGGGCTGAGTGCGGGTCGGTGGGACTAGGTGAGAGTAAGCGCTCAGCGTGGACTAGAAGGGCCGAGATGGCCTGTTTCCGTGCTGTAATTGTTATATGGGTCAAGGTCAGGCAAAGGGGACTATCTCAGATTGGCTTCGAATGAGATGGCCTGAAGACCCTGTCTCCACTCTGTGTGTCTCCGAGGTGTGTCATTGATCTAAGGAAATGGTTAGCGTTATGCTGTTACAATAGACAATAGGTGCAGGAGTAGGCCATTCGGCCCTTCTAGCCAGCACCGCCATTCACTGTGATCATGGCGGATCATACACAATCAGTACCCCGTTCCTGCCCTCTCTCCATATCCCTTGACCCCGCTATCTATAAGAGCTCTATCTAACTCTCTCTTGAATGCTTCCAGAGACTTAGCCTCCACTGCCTTCTGGGGCAGAGCATTCCACATATCCACCACTCTCTGGGTGAAAAAGTTTTTCCGCATTTCTGTTCTAAATGACCTACCCCTTATTCTTAAACTGTGGCCTCTGGTTCTGGACTCACCCATCAGCGGGAACATGCTTCCTGCCTCCAGCGTGTCCAGTCCCTTAATAATCTGATATGTTTCAATCAGATCCCCTCTCATCCTTCTAAATTCCAGTGTATACAAGCCCAGTCGCTCCAATCTTTCAACATACGACAGTCCCACCATTCCGGCAATTAACCTTGTGAACCTGCGCTGCACTCCCTCAATAGCAAGAATGTCCTTCCTCAAATTTGGAGACCAAAGCTGAACACAATACTCCAGGTGTGGTCTCACCAGGGCCCTGTACAACTGCAGAAGGACCTCTTTGCTCCTATACTCAACTCCCCTTGTTATGAAGGCCAACATGCCATTAGCTTTCTTCACTGCCTGCTGTACCTGCATGCTTACTTTCATTGACTGATGTACAAGAACACCTAGATCTCGTTGTACTTCCCCTTTTCCTAACTCGACTCCATTTATATAGTAATCTGCCTTCCTGTTCTTGCCACCAAAGTGGATAACCTCACATTTATCCAAATTAAACTGCATCTGCCATACATTTGCCCATCATTAAAGACCCCCGCCACCCAGGACATGCCCTCTTCTCATCTAAAAATTAAAAAAAATTGGATAGGGATATGGACATGGAAGGAATGGAGGGTTAAGGACTGAGTGCAGGTAGGTGGGACAAGGTGAGGGTAAGCGTTCGGCACGGACTAGAAGGGCTGAGATGGCCTGTTTCCGTGCTGTAATTGTTATGTGGTTATAAAATGCTTCTGCCATTTTTTAAATGAATATCTGCATTATCTCTGGATTTTTTTGATCCCAATCTGAGAAGACCACGGTTAATGTCTCCTTTGTTCTCCCATCTCCACTTCCTTCCAGACGGTTTTATGCATTATTCTTGAACCACTAGATTGCACAAGTTTCGGGTTCCAACGGGAGTTGCAGCGCATGATTTGCCACGGAGGAGACTGCCTGGGCCCCCGGGGGCCCCCGTACCTCGCGGTCGCGGTCCTCCCGCAGGGTCTGCAGACGCTCCTCGAGCCGCGACTTCTCCGCCAGCAGCTCCGAGTTGTGCAGCTCCGCGTCCCGCACGTTCTCCTTCTCGGAATCCAGCTGCGATCGGAGCCTGGCCAGCTGCGGAGGGGACGGCACAAGGTGAGGGCGGGTGCAGCTGCGTGCGCGTGACTACCCCACCCCCCCCCCGCCCCCCACGGTCCCGCTCCCCGCTTACCGCCGCCTGCAGCTGCTGCCGCTCCTGCTCCAGGCCGGCGGTCCGGGCACCGCTGCTGACCTCGGCCGCCCGGCAGCTCTGCCTCAGCTCCTCGTGCCGGCGCCTCAGCTCCTGGTTCTCCCGCTCCAGCTGCGCCAGCTGCCTCGAGGCCGCCTCGCCCACCTCCTCGCTGAGGGGCCTCGCGGTACCTGAGGAGTGGACGGGACAGCTGAATCTCGTCGGTATCGAACCCCTGTCAACGGCCTTTCCTCCCCCTCTCCTGGATCTCCACTGCTTCCCCCCTTTATATCTCGCCCACACCCCCCCCCGAAACACCTTCACCACCCCCTCCTAACTGGCTTCACGAGAGGAGACGGGGTTCATCCTGTCGTCCATGTCTAACACCAGCTCTCCCGGTCCAAGGACTGTGTGATGGGAGGGTGTGGAGGGAGCTTCACTCTGTGTCTGACCCCGGGAGTGTGTGATGGGACGGTGTGGAGGGAGCTTCACTCTGTGTCTGACCACAGGAGTGTGTGATGGGACGGTGTGGAGGGAGATTCACTCTGTGTCTGACCCCGGGAGTATGTGATGGGACGGTGTGGAGGGAGATTCACTCTGTCTGACTCCGGGAGTGTGTGATGGGACGGTGCGGAGGGAGATTCACTCTGTGTCTGACTCCGGGAGTGTGTGATGGGACGGTGTGGAGGGAGATTCACTCTGTGTCTGACCCCGGGAGTGTGTGATGGGAGGGTGTGGAGGGAGCTTCACTCTGTCTCTGACCCTGGGAGTGTGTGATGGGACAGTGTGGAGGGAGCTTCAGTCTGTGTCTGACCCCGGGAGTGTGTGATGGGACGGTGTGGAGGGAGCTTCACTCTCTGTCTGACCCCGGGAGTGTGTGATGGGACGGTGTGGAGGGAGATTCACTCTGTGTCTGACCCCGGGAGTGTGTGATGGGACGGTGTGGAGGGAGCTTCACTCTGTCTCTGACCCCGGGAGTGTGTGATGGGACGGTGCGGAGGGAGATTCACTCTGTGTCTGACCCCGGGAGTGTGTGATGGGACGGTGTAGAGGGAGATTCACTCTGTGTCTGACCCCGGGAGTGTGTGATGGGACGGTGTGGAGGGAGATTCACTCTGTGTCTGACCCCGGGAGTGTGTGATGGGACGGTGTGGAGGGAGATTCACTCTGTGTCTGACCCCGGGAGTGTGTGATGGGACGGTGCGGAGGGAGATTCACTCTGTGTCTGACCCCGGGAGTGTGTGATGGGACGGTGTGGAGGGAGATTCACTCTGTGTCTGACCCCGGGAGTGTGTGATGGGACGGTGTGGAGGGAGATTCACTCTGTGTCTGACCCCGGGAGTGTGTGATGGGACGGTGCGGAGGGAGATTCACTCTGTGTCTGACTCCGGGAGTGTGTGATGGGACGGTGTGGAGGGAGATTCACTCTGTGTCTGACCCCGGGAGTGTGTGATGGGACGGTGCGGAGGGAGATTCACTCTGTGTCTGACCCCGGGAGTGTGTGATGGGACGGTGTGGAGGGAGCTTCACCCTGTATCTGACCCCGGGAGTGTGTGATGGGACGGTGTGGAGGGAGCTTCACCCTGTATCTGACCCCGGGAGTGTGTGATGGGACGGTGTGGAGGGAGATTCACTCTGTGTCTGACCCCGGGAGTGTATGATGGGACGGTGTGGAGGGAGCTTCACCCTGTGTCTGACCCCGGGAGTGTGTGATTGGACGGTGTGGAGGGAGCTTCACCCTGTATCTGACCCCGGGAGTGTGTGATGGGACGGTGTGGAGGGAGCTTCACTCTGTGTCTGACCCCGGGAGTGTATGATGGGACGGTGTGGAGGGAGCTTCACCCTGTATCTGACCCCGGGAGTGTGTGATGGGACGGTGTGGAGGGAGCTTCACTCTGTGTCTGACCCCGGGAGTGTATGATGGGACGGTGTGGAGGGAGCTTCACCCTGTATCTGACCCCGGGAGTGTGTGATGGGACGGTGTGGAGGGAGCTTCACTCTGTGTCTGACCCCGGGAGTGTGTGATGGGACGGTGCGGAGGGAGATTCACTCTGTGTCTGAACCCGGGAGTGTGTGATGGGACGGTGTGGAGGGAGATTCACTCTGTGTCTGACCCCGGGAGTGTGTGATGGGACGGTGTGGAGGGAGCTTCACTCTGTGTCTGACCCCGGGAGTGTGTGATGGGACGGTGTGGAGGGAGCTTCACTCTGTGTCTGACCCCGGGAGTGTGTGATGGGACGGTGTGGAGGGAGCTTCACCCTGTGTCTGACCCCGGGAGTGTGTGATGGGACGTTGTGGAGGGAGCTTCACTCTGTGTCTGACCCCGGGAGTGTGTGATGGGACGTAGTGGAGGGAGCTTCAGTCTGTGTCTGACCCCGGGAGTGTGTGATGGGACGGTGTGGAGGGTGCTTCACTCTGTGTCTGACCCGGGAGTGTGTGATGGGACGGTGTGGAGGGAGCTTCACTCTGTGTCTGACCCCGGGAGTGTGTGATGGGACGGTGTGGAGGGAGCTTCACTCTGTGTCTGACCCCGGGAGTGTGTGATGGGACGGTGTGGAGGGAGATTCACTCTGTGTCTGACCCCGGGAGTGTGTGATGGGACGGTGTGGAGGGAGCTTCACTCTGTCTCTGACCCCGGGAGTGTGTGATGGGACGGTGCGGAGGGAGATTCACTCTGTGTCTGACCCCGGGAGTGTGTGATGGGACGGTGTGGAGGGAGATTCACTCTGTGTCTGACCCCGGGAGTGTGTGATGGGACGGTGTGGAGGGAACTTCACTCTGTCTCTGACCCCGGGAGTGTGTGATGGGACGGTGTGGAGGGAGATTCACTCTGTGTCTGACCCCGGGAGTGTGTGATGGGACGGTGTGGAGGGAGATTCACTCTGTGTCTGAACCCGGGAGTGTGTGATGGGACGGTGTGGAGGGAGATTCACTCTGTGTCTGACCCCGGGAGTGTGTGATGGGACGGTGTGGAGGGAGCTTCACTCTGTGTCTGACCCCGGGAGTGTGTGATGGGACGGTGCGGAGGGAGATTCACTCTGTGTCTGAACCCGGGAGTGTGTGATGGGACGGTGTGGAGGGAGATTCACTCTGTGTCTGACCCCGGGAGTGTATGATGGGACGGTGTGGAGGGAGCTTCACCCTGTGTCTGACCCCGGGAGTGTGTGATTGGACGGTGTGGAGGGAGCTTCACCCTGTATCTGACCCCGGGAGTGTGTGATGGGACGGTGTGGAGGGAGCTTCACTCTGTCTCTGACCCCGGGAGTGTGTGATGGGACGGTGCGGAGGGAGATTCACTCTGTGTCTGACCCCGGGAGTGTGTGATGGGACGGTTGTAGAGGGAGATTCACTCTGTGTCTGACCCCGGGAGTGTGTGATGGGACGGTGTGGAGGGAGATTCACTCTGTGTCTGACCCCGGGAGTGTGTGATGGGACGGTGTGGAGGGAGATTCACTCTGTGTCTGACCCCGGGAGTGTGTGATGGGACGGTGCGGAGGGAGATTCACTCTGTGTCTGACCCCGGGAGTGTGTGATGGGACGGTGTGGAGGGAGATTCACTCTGTGTCTGACCCCGGGAGTGTGTGATGGGACGGTGTGGAGGGAGATTCACTCTGTGTCTGACCCCGGGAGTGTGTGATGGGACGGTGCGGAGGGAGATTCACTCTGTGTCTGACTCCGGGAGTGTGTGATGGGACGGTGTGGAGGGAGATTCACTCTGTGTCTGACCCCGGGAGTGTGTGATGGGACGGTGCGGAGGGAGATTCACTCTGTGTCTGACCCCGGGAGTGTGTGATGGGACGGTGTGGAGGGAGCTTCACCCTGTATCTGACCCCGGGAGTGTGTGATGGGACGGTGTGGAGGGAGCTTCACTCTGTGTCTGACCCCGGGAGTGTGTGATGGGACGGTGTGGAGGGAGATTCACTCTGTGTCTGACCCCGGGAGTGTATGATGGGACGGTGTGGAGGGAGCTTCACCCTGTGTCTGACCCCGGGAGTGTGTGATTGGACGGTGTGGAGGGAGCTTCACCCTGTATCTGACCCCGGGAGTGTGTGATGGGACGGTGTGGAGGGAGCTTCACTCTGTGTCTGACCCCGGGAGTGTATGATGGGACGGTGTGGAGGGAGCTTCACCCTGTATCTGACCCCGGGAGTGTGTGATGGGACGGTGTGGAGGGAGCTTCACTCTGTGTCTGACCCCGGGAGTGTATGATGGGACGGTGTGGAGGGAGCTTCACCCTGTATCTGACCCCGGGAGTGTGTGATGGGACGGTGTGGAGGGAGCTTCACTCTGTGTCTGACCCCGGGAGTGTGTGATGGGACGGTGCGGAGGGAGATTCACTCTGTGTCTGAACCCGGGAGTGTGTGATGGGACGGTGTGGAGGGAGATTCACTCTGTGTCTGTCCCCGGGAGTGTGTGATGGGACGGTGTGGAGGGAGCTTCACTCTGTGTCTGACCCCGGGAGTGTGTGATGGGACGGTGTGGAGGGAGCTTCACTCTGTGTCTGACCCCGGGAGTGTGTGATGGGACGGTGTGGAGGGAGCTTCACCCTGTGTCTGACCCCGGGAGTGTGTGATGGGACGTTGTGGAGGGAGCTTCACTCTGTGTCTGACCCCGGGAGTGTGTGATGGGACGTAGTGGAGGGAGCTTCAGTCTGTGTCTGACCCCGGGAGTGTGTGATGGGACGGTGTGGAGGGAGCTTCACTCTGTGTCTGACCCCGGGAGTGTGTGATGGGACGGTGTGGAGGGAGCTTCACTCTGTGTCTGACCCCGGGAGTGTGTGATGGGACGGTGTGGAGGGAGCTTCACTCTGTGTCTGACCCCGGGAGTGTGTGATGGGACGGTGTGGAGGGAGATTCACTCTGTGTCTGACCCCGGGAGTGTGTGATGGGACGGTGTGGAGGGAGCTTCACTCTGTCTCTGACCCCGGGAGTGTGTGATGGGACGGTGCGGAGGGAGATTCACTCTGTGTCTGACCCCGGGAGTGTGTGATGGGACGGTGTGGAGGGAGATTCACTCTGTGTCTGACCCCGGGAGTGTGTGATGGGACGGTGTGGAGGGAACTTCACTCTGTCTCTGACCCCGGGAGTGTGTGATGGGACGGTGTGGAGGGAGATTCACTCTGTGTCTGACCCCGGGAGTGTGTGATGGGACGGTGTGGAGGGAGATTCACTCTGTGTCTGAACCCGGGAGTGTGTGATGGGACGGTGTGGAGGGAGATTCACTCTGTGTCTGACCCCGGGAGTGTGTGATGGGACGGTGTGGAGGGAGCTTCACTCTGTGTCTGACCCCGGGAGTGTGTGATGGGACGGTGCGGAGGGAGATTCACTCTGTGTCTGAACCCGGGAGTGTGTGATGGGACGGTGTGGAGGGAGATTCACTCTGTGTCTGACCCCGGGAGTGTATGATGGGACGGTGTGGAGGGAGCTTCACCCTGTGTCTGACCCCGGGAGTGTGTGATTGGACGGTGTGGAGGGAGCTTCACCCTGTATCTGACCCCGGGAGTGTGTGATGGGACGGTGTGGAGGGAGCTTCACTCTGTGTCTGACCCCGGGAGTGTATGATGGGACGGTGTGGAGGGAGCTTCACCCTGTATCTGACCCCGGGAGTGTGTGATGGGACGGTGTGGAGGGAGCTTCACTCTGTGTCTGACCCCGGGAGTGTATGATGGGACGGTGTGGAGGGAGCTTCACCCTGTATCTGACCCCGGGAGTGTGTGATGGGACGGTGTGGAGGGAGCTTCACTCTGTGTCTGACCCCGGGAGTGTGTGATGGGACGGTGCGGAGGGAGATTCACTCTGTGTCTGAACCCGGGAGTGTGTGATGGGACGGTGTGGAGGGAGATTCACTCTGTGTCTGACCCCGGGAGTGTGTGATGGGACGGTGTGGAGGGAGCTTCACTCTGTGTCTGACCCCGGGAGTGTGTGATGGGACGGTGTGGAGGGAGCTTCACTCTGTGTCTGACCCCGGGAGTGTGTGATGGGACGGTGTGGAGGGAGCTTCACCCTGTGTCTGACCCCGGGAGTGTGTGATGGGACGTTGTGGAGGGAGCTTCACTCTGTGTCTGACCCCGGGAGTGTGTGATGGGACGTAGTGGAGGGAGCTTCAGTCTGTGTCTGACCCCGGGAGTGTGTGATGGGACGGTGTGGAGGGAGCTTCACTCTGTGTCTGACCCCGGGAGTGTGTGATGGGACGGTGTGGAGGGAGCTTCACTCTGTGTCTGACCCCGGGAGTGTGTGATGGGACGGTGTGGAGGGAGCTTCACTCTGTGTCTGACCCCGGGAGTGTGTGATGGGACGGTGTGGAGGGAGATTCACTCTGTGTCTGATCCCGGGAGTGTGTGATGGGACGGTGTGGAGGGAGCTTCACTCTGTGTCTGACCCCGGGAGTGTGTGATGGGAGGGTGTGGAGGGAGCTTCACTCTGTCTCTGACCCTGGGAGTGTGTGATGGGACAGTGTGGAGGGAGCTTCAGTCTGTGTCTGACCCCGGGAGTGTGTGATGGGACGGTGTGGAGGGAGCTTCACTCTGTGTCTGACCCCGGGAGTGTGTGATGGGACGGTGTGGAGGGAGATTCACTCTGTCTCTGACCCCGGGAGTGTGTGATGGGACGGTGTGGAGGGAGCTTCACTCTGTGTCTGACCCCGGGAGTGTGTAATGGGAGGGTGTGGAGGGAGCTTCACTCTGTCTCTGACCCTGGGAGTGTGTGATGGGACGGTGTGGAGGGAGCTTCAGTCTGTGTCTGACCCCGGGAGTGTGTGATGGGACGGTGTGGAGGGAGCTTCACTCTGTGTCTGACCCCGGGAGTGTGTGATGGGACGGTGTGGAGGGAGATTCACTCTGTGTCTGACCCCGGGAGTGTGTGATGGGACGGTGTGGAGGGAGCTTCACTCTGTGTCTGACCCCGGGAGTGTGTGATGGGAGGGTGTGGAGGGAGCTTCACTCTGTCTCTGACCCTGGGAGTGTGTGATGGGACAGTGTGGAGGGAGCTTCAGTCTGTGTCTGACCCCGGGAGTGTGTGATGGGACGGTGTGGAGGGAGCTTCACTCTGTGTCTGACCCCGGGAGTGTGTGATGGGACGGTGTGGAGGGAGATTCACTCTGTGTCTGACCCCGGGAGTGTGTGATGGGACGGTGTGGAGGGAGCTTCACTCTGTCTCTGACCCCGGGAGTGTGTGATGGGACGGTGCGGAGGGAGATTCACTCTGTGTCTGACTCCGGGAGTGTGTGATGGGACGGTGTGGAGGGAGATTCACTCTGTGTCTGACCCCGGGAGTGTGTGATGGGACGGTGTGGAGGGAGCTTCACTCTGTGTCTGACCCCGGGAGTGTGTGATGGGAGGGTGTGGAGGGAGCTTCACTCTGTCTCTGACCCTGGGAGTGTGTGATGGGACCGTGTGGAGGGAGCTTCAGTCTGTGTCTGACCCCGGGAGTGTGTGATGGGACGGTGTGGAGGGAGCTTCACTCTGTGTCTGACCCCGGGAGTGTGTGATGGGACGGTGTGGAGGGAGATTCACTCTGTGTCTGACCCCGGGAGTGTGTGATGGGACGGTGTGGAGGGAGCTTCACTCTGTCTCTGACCCCGGGAGTGTGTGATGGGACGGTGCGGAGGGAGATTCACTCTGTGTCTGACTCCGGGAGTGTGTGATGGGACGGTGTGGAGGGAGATTCACTCTGTGTCTGACCCCGGGAGTGTGTGATGGGACGGTGCGGAGGGAGATTCACTCTGTGTCTGACCCCGGGAGTGTGTGATGGGACGGTGTAGAGGGAGATTCACTCTGTGTCTGACCCCGGGAGTGTGTGATGGGACGGTGTGGAGGGAGATTCACTCTGTGTCTGACCCCGGGAGTGTGTGATGGGACGGTGTGGAGGGAGATTCACTCTGTGTCTGACCCCGGGAGTGTATGATGGGACGGTGTGGAGGGAGCTTCACCCTGTGTCTGACCCCGGGAGTGTGTGATGGGACGGTGTGGAGGGAGCTTCACCCTGTATCTGACCCCGGGAGTGTGTGATGGGACGGTGTGGAGGGAGCTTCACTCTGTGTCTGACCCCGGGAGTGTGTGATGGGACGGTGTGGAGGGAGCTTCACTCTGTCTCTGACCCCGGGAGTGTGTGATGGGACAGTGTGGAGGGAGATTCACTCTGTGTCTGACCCCGGGAGTGTGTGATGGGATGGTGTGGAGGGAGATTCACTCTGTGTCTGACCCCGGGAGTGTGTGATGGGACAGTGTGGAGGGAGATTCACTCTGTGTCTGACCCCGGGAGTGTGTGATGGGATGGTGTGGAGGGAGATTCACTCTGTGTCTGACCCTGGGAGTGTGTGATGGGACGGTGTGGAGGGAGCTTCACTCTGTGTCTGACCCCGGGAGTGTGTGATGGGACGGTGTGGAGGGAGCTTCACTCTGTGTCTGACCCCGGGAGTGTGTGATGGGAGGGTGTGGAGGGAGCTTCACTCTGTCTCTGACCCTGGGAGTGTGTGATGGGACAGTGTGGAGGGAGCTTCAGTCTGTGTCTGACCCCGGGAGTGTGTGATGGGACGGTGTGGAGGGAGCTTCACTCTGTGTCTGACCCCGGGAGTGTGTGATGGGACGGTGTGGAGGGAGATTCACTCTGTGTCTGACCCCGGGAGTGTGTGATGGGACGGTGTGGAGGGAGCTTCACTCTGTCTCTGACCCCGGGAGTGTGTGATGGGACGGTGCGGAGGGAGATTCACTCTGTGTCTGACTCCGGGAGTGTGTGATGGGACGGTGCGGAGGGAGATTCACTCTGTGTCTGACCCCGGGAGTGTGTGATGGGAGGGTGTGGAGGGAGCTTCACTCTGTCTCTGACCCTGGGAGTGTGTGATGGGACAGTGTGGAGGGAGCTTCAGTCTGTGTCTGACCCCGGGAGTGTGTGATGGGACGGTGTGGAGGGAGCTTCACTCTGTGTCTGACCCCGGGAGTGTGTGATGGGACGGTGTGGAGGGAGATTCACTCTGTGTCTGACCCCGGGAGTGTGTGATGGGACGGTGTGGAGGGAGCTTCACTCTGTCTCTGACCCCGGGAGTGTGTGATGGGACGGTGCGGAGGGAGATTCACTCTGTGTCTGACTCCGGGAGTGTGTGATGGGACGGTGTGGAGGGAGATTCACTCTGTGTCTGACCCCGGGAGTGTGTGATGGGACGGTGTGGAGGGAGATTCACTCTGTGTCTGACCCCGGGAGTGTGTGATGGGACGGTGTGGAGGGAGATTCACTCTGTGTCTGACCCCGGGAGTGTATGATGGGACGGTGTGGAGGGAGCTTCACCCTGTGTCTGACCCCGGGAGTGTGTGATGGGACGGTGTGGAGGGAGCTTCACCCTGTATCTGACCCCGGGAGTGTGTGATGGGACGGTGTGGAGGGAGCTTCACTCTGTGTCTGACCCCGGGAGTGTATGATGGGACGGTGTGGAGGGAGCTTCACCCTGTATCTGACCCCGGGAGTGTGTGATGGGACGGTGTGGAGGGAGCTTCACTCTGTGTCTGACCCCGGGAGTGTATGATGGGACGGTGTGGAGGGAGCTTCACCCTGTATCTGACCCCGGGAGTGTGTGATGGGACGGTGTGGAGGGAGCTTCACTCTGTGTCTGACCCCGGGAGTGTGTGATGGGACGGTGCGGAGGGAGATTCACTCTGTGTCTGAACCCGGGAGTGTGTGATGGGACGGTGTGGAGGGAGATTCACTCTGTGTCTGACCCCGGGAGTGTGTGATGGGACGGTGTGGAGGGAGCTTCACTCTGTGTCTGACCCCGGGAGTGTGTGATGGGACGGTGTGGAGGGAGCTTCACTCTGTGTCTGACCCCGGGAGTGTGTGATGGGACGGTGTGGAGGGAGCTTCACTCTGTGTCTGACCCCGGGAGTGTGTGATGGGACGGTGTGGAGGGAGCTTCACCCTGTGTCTGACCCCGGGAGTGTGTGATGGGACGTTGTGGAGGGAGCTTCACTCTGTGTCTGACCCCGGGAGTGTGTGATGGGACGTTGTGGAGGGAGCTTCACTCTGTGTCTGACCCCGGGAGTGTGTGATGGGACGGTGTGGAGGGAGCTTCACTCTGTGTCTGACCCCGGGAGTGTGTGATTAGACGGTGTGGAAGGAGCTTCACTCTGTGTCTGACCCCAGGAGTGTGTGATGGGACGGTGTGGAGGGAGATTCACTCTGTGTCTGACCCCGGGAGTGTGTGATGGGACGGTGTGGAGGGAGCTTCACTCTGTGTCTGACCCCGGGAGTGTGTGATGGGACGGTGTGGAGGGAGCTTCACTCTGTGTCTGACCCCGGGAGTGTGTGATGGGACGGTGTGGAGGGAGCTTCACTCTGTGTCTGACCCCGGGAGTGTGTGATGGGACGGTGTGGAGGGAGCTTCACCCTGTGTCTGACCCCGGGAGTGTGTGATGGGACGTTGTGGAGGGAGCTTCACTCTGTGTCTGACCCCGGGAGTGTGTGATGGGACGTTGTGGAGGGAGCTTCACTCTGTGTCTGACCCCGGGAGTGTGTGATGGGACGGTGTGGAGGGAGCTTCACTCTGTGTCTGACCCCGGGAGTGTGTGATTAGACGGTGTGGAAGGAGCTTCACTCTGTGTCTGACCCCAGGAGTGTGTGATGGGACGGTGTGGAGGGAGATTCACTCTGTGTCTGACCCCGGGAGTGTGTGATGGGACGGTGTAGAGGGAGCTTCACTCTGTGTCTGACCCCGGGAGTGTGTGATGGGACGGTGTGGAGGGAGATTCACTCTGTGTCTGACCCCGGGAGTGTGTGATGGGACGGTGTGGAGGGAGATTCACTCTGTGTCTGACCCCGGGAGTGTGTGATGGGACGGTGTGGTGGGAACTTCACTCTGTCTCTGACCCCGGGAGTGTGTGATGGGACGGTGTGGAGGGAGATTCACTCTGTGTCTGACCCCGGGAGTGTGTGATGGGACGGTGTGGAGGGAGCTTCACTCTGTGTCTGACCCCGGGAGTGTGTGATGGGACGGTGTGGAGGGAGCTTCAGTCTGTGTCTGACCCCGGGAGTGTGTGATGGGACGGTGTGGAGGGAGCTTCACTCTGTGTCTGACCCCGGGAGTGTGTGATGGGACGGTGTGGAGGGAGATTCACTCTGTGTCTGACCCCGGGAGTGTGTGATGGGACGGTGTGGAGGGAGCTTCACTCTGTGTCTGACCCCGGGAGTGTGTGATGGGAGGGTGTGGAGGGAGCTTCACTCTGTCTCTGACCCTGGGAGTGTGTGATGGGACAGTGTGGAGGGAGCTTCAGTCTGTGTCTGACCCCGGGAGTGTGTGATGGGACGGTGTGGAGGGAGCTTCACTCTGTGTCTGACCCCGGGAGTGTGTGATGGGACGGTGTGGAGGGAGATTCACTCTGTGTCTGACCCCGGGAGTGTGTGATGGGACGGTGTGGAGGGAGCTTCACTCTGTCTCTGACCCCGGGAGTGCGTGATGGGACGGTGTGGAGGGAGATTCACTCTGTGTCTGACCCCGGGAGTGTGTGATGGGATGGTGTGGAGGGAGATTCACTCTGTGTCTGACCCCCGGAGTGTGTGATGGGACGGTGTGGAGGGAGGTTCTCTCTGTGTCTGACCCCGGGAGTGTGTGATGGGACGGTGTGGAGGGAGCTTCACTCTGTGTCTGACCCCGGGAGTGTGTGATGGGACGGTGTGGAGGGAGCTTCACTCTGTGTCTGACCCCGGGAGTGTGTGATGGGACGGTGTGGAGGGAGCTTCACTCTGTCTCTGACCCCGGGAGTGTGTGATGGGACAGTGTGGAGGGAGATTCACTCTGTGTCTGACCCCGGGAGTGTGTGATGGGATGGTGCGGAGGGAGATTCACTCTGTGTCTGACCCCGGGAGTGTGTGATGGGACAGTGTGGAGGGAGATTCACTCTGTGTCTGACCCCGGGAGTGTGTGATGGGATGGTGTGGAGGGAGATTCACTCTGTGTCTGACCCTGGGAGTGTGTGATGGGACGGTGTGGAGGGAGCTTCACTCTGTGTCTGACCCCGGGAGTGTGTGATGGGACGGTGTGGAGGGAGCTTCACTCTGTGTCTGACCCCGGGAGTGTGTGATGGGAGGGTGTGGAGGGAGCTTCACTCTGTCTCTGACCCTGGGAGTGTGTGATGGGACAGTGTGGAGGGAGCTTCAGTCTGTGTCTGACCCCGGGAGTGTGTGATGGGACGGTGTGGAGGGAGCTTCACTCTGTGTCTGACCCCGGGAGTGTGTGATGGGACGGTGTGGAGGGAGATTCACTCTGTGTCTGACCCCGGGAGTGTGTGATGGGACGGTGTGGAGGGAGCTTCACTCTGTCTCTGACCCCGGGAGTGTGTGATGGGACGGTGCGGAGGGAGATTCACTCTGTGTCTGACTCCGGGAGTGTGTGATGGGACGGTGTGGAGGGAGATTCACTCTGTGTCTGACCCCGGGAGTGTGTGATGGGACGGTGTGGAGGGAGCTTCACTCTGTGTCTGACCCCGGGAGTGTGTGATGGGAGGGTGTGGAGGGAGCTTCACTCTGTCTCTGACCCTGGGAGTGTGTGATGGGACCGTGTGGAGGGAGCTTCAGTCTGTGTCTGACCCCGGGAGTGTGTGATGGGACGGTGTGGAGGGAGCTTCACTCTGTGTCTGACCCCGGGAGTGTGTGATGGGACGGTGTGGAGGGAGATTCACTCTGTGTCTGACCCCGGGAGTGTGTGATGGGACGGTGTGGAGGGAGCTTCACTCTGTCTCTGACCCCGGGAGTGTGTGATGGGACGGTGCGGAGGGAGATTCACTCTGTGTCTGACTCCGGGAGTGTGTGATGGGACGGTGTGGAGGGAGATTCACTCTGTGTCTGACCCCGGGAGTGTGTGATGGGACGGTGCGGTGGGAGATTCACTCTGTGTCTGACCCCGGGAGTGTGTGATGGGACGGTGTAGAGGGAGATTCACTCTGTGTCTGACCCCGGGAGTGTGTGATGGGACGGTGTGGAGGGAGATTCACTCTGTGTCTGACCCCGGGAGTGTGTGATGGGACGGTGTGGAGGGAGATTCACCCTGTATCTGACCCCGGGAGTGTGTGATGGGACGGTGTGGAGGGAGCTTCACTCTGTGTCTGACCCCGGGAGTGTATGATGGGACGGTGTGGAGGGAGCTTCACCCTGTATCTGACCCCGGGAGTGTGTGATGGGACGGTGTGGAGGGAGCTTCACTCTGTGTCTGACCCCGGTAGTGTGTGATGGGACGGTGCGGAGGGAGATTCACTCTGTGTCTGAACCCGGGAGTGTGTGATGGGACGGTGTGGAGGGAGATTCACTCTGTGTCTGACCCCGGGAGTGTGTGATGGGACGGTGTGGAGGGAGCTTCACTCTGTGTCTGACCCCGGGAGTGTGTGATGGGACGGTGTGGAGGGAGCTTCACTCTGTGTCTGACCCCGGGAGTGTGTGATGGGACGGTGTGGAGGGAGCTTCACTCTGTGTCTGACCCCGGGAGTGTGTGATGGGACGGTGTGGAGGGAGCTTCACCCTGTGTCTGACCCCGGGAGTGTGTGATGGGACGTTGTGGAGGGAGCTTCACTCTGTGTCTGACCCCGGGAGTGTGTGATGGGACGTTGTGGAGGGAGCTTCACTCTGTGTCTGACCCCGGGAGTGTGTGATGGGACGGTGTGGAGGGAGCTTCACTCTGTGTCTGACCCCGGGAGTGCGTGATGGAACGGTGTGGAGGGAGATTCACTCTGTGTCTGACCCCGGGAGTGTGTGATGGGACGGTGTGGAGGGAGCTTCACTCTGTGTCTGACCCCGGGAGTGTGTGATGGGAGGGTGTGGAGGGAGCTTCACTCTGTCTCTGACCCTGGGAGTGTGTGATGGGACGGTGTGGAGGGAGCTTCAGTCTGTGTCTGACCCCGGGAGTGTGTGATGGGACGGTGTGGAGGGAGCTTCACTCTGTGTCTGACCCCGGGAGTGTGTGATGGGACGGTGTGGAGGGAGATTCACTCTGTGTCTGACCCCGGGAGTGTGTGATGGGACGGTGTGGAGGGAGCTTCACTCTGTGTCTGACCCCGGGAGTGTGTGATGGGAGGGTGTGGAGGGAGCTTCACTCTGTCTCTGACCCTGGGAGTGTGTGATGGGACAGTGTGGAGGGAGCTTCAGTCTGTGTCTGACCCCGGGAGTGTGTGATGGGACGGTGTGGAGGGAGCTTCACTCTGTGTCTGACCCCGGGAGTGTGTGATGGGACGGTGTGGAGGGAGATTCACTCTGTGTCTGACCCCGGGAGTGTGTGATGGGACGGTGTGGAGGGTGTCTGACCCCGGGAGTGTGTGTTGGGACGGTGTGGAGGGTGTCTGACCCCGGGAGTGTGTGATGGGACGGTGTCCAGCTTTCGTTGGACCCTTACCTTCCCCGTGCGTGAGCTCCTCGGAGAGCGGCCTGGCAGTCCACATTGTTTCTGTCGCCTTGTCCAGTCTCTCGTTCAGCTCGGCCTTGAGGCTGAGGTTGACGTCCAGGAGCTCCTCGATCCTCTGCCTGTCATTCTCCCGCTCCTGAAACGGGGGAGGAAACCTTTGTGAAACCGGCGCCCAGGAGTTCACAAGTGTTATTCGAGTTAACATTCTGAGCACTATTAATTAATTCGATTAACTGTCTTGACGGCCTTTCACTACATCTCTGTACACGTGACGATTATAATTAATTATAATCTGGGGCGAGTCGCGTTGCGTAGCAGTTAGTACAACGGGTTTACAGAGCAGGCGACCGTGGTTCGATTCCCGCCAACGCCTGTCAGGAGTTTGTACGTCCTCCCTGTGACATTCTCCCTCATCTTACACCGGGCAGAAGGTATATGGTCATCTGTCACGTGCCCAGGGAAACGCACCAAATCAAATCGCAAGTGGCGGCCCGTGCCCGGTGCTGACGCTCTCCGGTACATCCCCGGTGACCCAGGGAACCTGCAGGTTTGGTCACAGGGACAACGCGCAAACCCCGTTACAAGGGAAAGGCGTGGCGCTAACCAACTGTAGGGGGGGTCGTTTGAAAGCAGGAGGGAGAGGGAGAAAGAGAACACGGACCAGAGTGTGACAGAGAGAGTGCAGTGCAGGAAGACAACAAGGTGCCGGGAGCCACGATGGGTCAGACTGCAAGATCAGAGGTCACCTTTGGCCTGCAAAGAGCTCTGTTCAGGAGTCTGGTAACTAGCGAAGCAAGGCGCCACATTGATTGAGATCGGCACTCCTCACACTCGAGGCTAACGGCTTTGGGTATTTGGCAGAGTGGACAGCCAGTGCCCCTTTCCTTGGGAGGCAGGGGTCAAAACCAGAGGACATCCTCTAAGAGAGGAAGAAGGCTTACGGGATGCGTCAGGGGTAGGTTGTCTTTTTAAGGCCCATAATTCACATCGTCATGGGTAGATAGGGTCGTTAAGAAAGCTTTTGGCACATTGGGGGTGAGCACAGGGGATGGGATGTTATGTCGAATTTGTACAAGACGTTGGTGAGGTCTGATTTGGAGTATTGAGTGCAGTTTTGGTCACTGACCTACAGGAACGATGTCAATAAGGTTGAACGAGTACAGAGAAAATGTACAGGGATGTTGCCGGGTCTGGAGGACCTGAGTTATAGGGAAAGATTGAATAGGTTAGGACTTCGTTCCTTGGAATGTAGAAGATTGAGGGGAGATTTGAGAGAGGTATACAAAATTACGAGGGGTATAGATAGGGTAAATGCAAGCAGGCTTTTTCCACTGAGGTTGGGTGGGTCGACAACCAGAGGTCGGGGGTTAAGGGTGAAAAGTGAGAAGTTGAAGGGGAACATGAGGGGAAACTTCTGCACTCGGAGGGCAGTGAGAGTGTGGAACGAGCTGCTGGCACGAGTGGGGGTTGTGAGCTCGATTTCAATGTTTGAGAGAAGTTTGGATAGGGACGTGGATGGTCGGGGTACGGAGGGCTGTGGTCCCGGTACAAGTCGATGGGAGTAGAGTAGGCAGTCTAAGCGGTCCGGCACGGGCTCGATGGTTCCGTGCTGTATTTCTCTGCGACTCGAAGCGGGACGCAGCGCCGGGGGACGGTGGCAGAGGCAAGATGCTTTGGAGGCATCAGAGAGACTCCTCAGCAGGGCACTCGGGGTTTCGGCCTGTGTGGGAGGGAAGGGTTCAATTGACGGCGGAGGAGGCTAACGAGTCGGCACAGCATCGTGATCCTGTTGTGACTGTGATCTGAGTCACCGAAGCAGGTGAGAGAAAAATCCTCTTTCATCACGACCAGCAGGCGTTCCCCGAGGGGCCCTGTCAAAGCACAGTGCACATTTTTCACACCCCTAAGACCAACGGTAACAGATCGTGACTGAACACAGTTTCAATTATTACAATGACATTGTCTCCTTCAGTGCTTTGAGTCTGATAATATTTCCTTTGAGGTTTAATCCTACCGGGGAGGGATCCCATGAACACCTTCTTCCCCTCGACCATCTGCTTTCTGAACAGACATGGAACCAATGAATGCTACCTCACTACTTTTTTTCCCTCTATTTATTTAATTTAACTAATTAATAAATATTCTTACTGATAGTCATAGCTTTCTCTTTATCATCATGTGTCGCATCGTACTGCTGCCGCAAAGTTAACAAATTTCACCCGGTATTAAACCCGATTCAGCTGCTCAGGCAAGGGTGCTCCAAAAGCTCCTGATGACAGGGATCGCAGGCACCCAAAATTAACGCCGTGGGAGCTGACTCTGACTAGGCAAATAGCTACAAGATCACAAATAGCCACAAGATCGAAAGACTTGGGAGCAGAATCAGGCCGTCTGGCCCATCGAGTCTGCTCCGCCATTCAATCACGGCCGATCCTCTTTTCCTATCTCCTCCTCAACCCCAGCCCCCGGTCTTCTCCCCGTAACTGATGCCACGTCCAGTCATGGACCGATCAATCTGCCTCAAATACTCCCAACGACCCGGCCTCCACAGCTGCCTGTAGTGACAAATTCCACAAACTCATCACCCTTTGGCTAAAGAAATTTCTCCGCCTCTCTGTTTTGAAAAGGACGCCTCTCTATCCTGAGACTGTGCCCTCTTGTCCTAGACTCCCCCACCATGGGAAACACCCTTTCCACATCTAGTCTGTCTGTGTCCTCTTGTCCTAGACTCCCCCACCATGGGATACACCCTTTCCACATCTAGTCTGTCTGTGTCCTCTTGTCCTAGACTCCCCCACCATGGGGAACACCCTTTCCACATCTAGTCTGTCTGTGTCCTCTTGTCCTAGACTCCCCCACCATGGGAAACACCCTTTCCACATCTAGTCTGTCTGTGTCCTCTTGTCCTAGACTCCCCCACCATGGGATACACCCTTTCCACATCTAGTCTGTCTGTGCCCTCTTGTCCTAGACTCCCCCACCATGGGAAACACCCTTTCCACATCTAGTCTGTCTGTGCCCTCTTGTCCTAGACTCCCCCACCATGGGAAACACCCTTTCCACATCTAGTCTGTCTTGTCCTAGACTCCCCCACCATGGGAAACACCCTTTCCACATCTAGTCTGTCTGTGCCCTCTTGTTCTAGACTCCCCCACCACGGGAAACATCCTTTCCACATCCACTCTGTCTGGGCCTTTCAACCCCCTCATCCTTCTGAATTCCAGCAAGTACAGACCCAGAGCCATCAAACGTTCCTCGTATGATAACCCTTTCATTCCCGGAATCATCCCTGTGAACCTCCTCTGGACCCTCTCCAATGTCAGCACATCTTTTCTTAGATGAGGAGCCCAAACCTCAAGCTCAGGCCTCACCAGTGACCTCAACTACTGATAGAGCCAATAATCCTCGGGGCGCGATCTGACAATATCGGACTGGTCTGCGAGCTTCCTTGGACTCAAGGTTTGCTGTTAAGGGCAGGCCGGTAACAGTGTTGCTGCGCAGAGGGACCCTGGGCTCCAAGTTCATCGCGCCCTGAAAGCGGCTGAACAGATCGATAAGGTTGCTGAGAAGGGTCCTCTGCCTTTAATCGTCGAGGCGTTGAGTTGAAAGGTCAGGAAGTTGTGTCGCGGCTTTTTGAAAACTCTGTCAGGCCACACCTGGAGTACTTACTTTAATCCTTTTCGCTCCTTATGGAGCACAGGGCCTCAACAAAAGTCCTCCACTTCCTGCGATCTCCAGCAGATGTTTCTGCAGTCTCCCAAGTTTGGCCGGCGGCTCTCAGTTCATCCAAAGGCCTACGCCTCCAGGTCTGCTTTGGGCGACCTCCTCTTCTCTTGCCTTGTGGATTTCATTCGAGTGATTGTCGGGTGTGGCCGACCCATCTCCACTCCCTCCCACACCTGGAGTACTGCACACAGTTCCGCCCGCCCTCTCCCCGTTGTGTGGTGATTGAGATTGGGCGTGGAGTAAGCCCTTCGAACCCACTGCCCGGCAAACCACCGATTTAGCCCCGGCCTGATCACAGGATGATTTACAGCGACCGATTAACCTGGCAACCGGGACGTCGTCGGACTGCGGGAGGAAACCCACGCGGTCACGGGGAGAGCGTGCAAACTCCTCACGGGCAGCGGCGGGACCCCGAACCCGGGTCGCCGGTACCATAAAGTGTCGTGCTGGCCGCTACGCCACCATGTTGCCACACCCCCCCCCCCCCCAACACATTCAGAGTACAGTCGGCCCTCCGTAACCAACCGTGGATCGAAGATATTCGGGAAAAAGAATTCCAGGAAGTTCCAAAAAGCAAAACTTGAACTTGCCGCGCGCCGAGCACTACGCTGAGTGAATTGACGTGTAGCCTCCTGCCATTTCACAGATCGTCAGTCTCTCCCTCTGACACCCGTCGTTTGAGCACTGTTCGCCTCGCGTCTCGTTCGGTCACTACTTGTGTGGTGAGCGCGAGGAAGGAGTTTAAGGCTAGTCAGGGATGGCGGGCTAGCCATGTAAAGCGCTACAGCCTCAGGAACTTAAAGATCACGGGGGAATCGGGATCGGCTGATCCGAGGCAACACCAGCGTTCCCAGGAGAGCTACGATGGTTGCGTCTGTACTGAACACGTATTGTTTCTTGTCATTACTCCCTTAACAATACAGTATAACAACTACTTACATAGCATTTACATTGTAATAGGTATTATAAGTAATCTAGAGACGATTTAAAGTATATGGGAGGATGTGCGTCAGTTATATGTAAATTCTACGCCATTTTATATAAGGGACTTGAGCATCCGCGGATACCGAGGGACGACCATACAGGGTTAACGTACAGAGTACGGTGTGGAGGAGTAGAGAGACGATGGGCTTCGCCTCCATAGTTCCCTCACAAGTGGTTAAGAAGGCCCGTGGTCTGTTGTCCTTCATGTGGTGAGGATTGAGTTCGAGAGCTGTGAGGTGACCTCGCACCCTGGCTCGGCCACACTTGGAGCCCTGCCACCTCAGTGTGGAAGCTTCAGAGATTCCCCGGGATTGGAGAGCACGTAGGCCGAGTGAGCCAGGGATTTTCTCTCGGGAGCAAAGGAGGACGGGAGGCATACAAGAGAGGGTAGCCATTACAGTCTGGGGTGCTCTGGAGCTCAAGAGCCGAGTAAGAAATTTGTATCTTCTCCCTGTGAACTGCATGGGTTCAAATCCAAACAGCTGGCAGGTTGGTCGGTCAGTGTAAATTGTCCTCGTGTTGAGTGGGTGAGCTGCTGGGTGCTGTGACTCGGTAAATAAATGAATCGAGCGGACACCCAGACTTCTCACCAGGGCGGAGATGGCCAGCACGAGGGGGTGTGGGACGGGATATGGGAGATGTCAGACATCTTTTTTTTAAACACGAAGAGTGGTGGGTGCGCGGAATGCTCTTCCAGGGGCAGGGGCATTAGGGGAATTTAAGATGGATGGAAGGCAAATTGGAGGGCCATGTAGGAGGGTGGAGCTACGCCTTTACCAGGGGAGGTGTGAGGCGCTCTTTCCCTCCGCCAGCCTGGAGGTCACCCTCGGGCCCCGATCAGGGTCAGTGAAGCCATGACAGCAGGTGGTGGACGGTCGTACGAGCAGCCGGTGCAGATGACAAGTCCTGGTTCTGTCACCACTGACGCCAAGCAGACAATCTCTGAAGAGTGTTGATAATGGCTGGGTGGGGGGAAATCACCCGTCTTGTGAAGTCACTGCCCAGGACACAGTGGTAAACCACTTCTGTGGAAAAATTTGGCAATATAGATAGAGCGAATGCGAGCCGGGGTGGAAAAATCCAGAGGACATGGGGGAAGGGTGAAGGGGGAAAAGTTTAAAGGGAACATCAGGGGGGGGGGGCTTCTTCACACAGAGAGTGGTGGGAGTGTGGAATGAGCTGCCAGATGAAGTGGTAAATGCGAGCTCACTTTTAACATTTAAGAAAAACTTGGACAGGTACATGGATGAGAGGTGTATGGAGGGATATGGGCCGGGTGCAGGTCAGTGGGACTAGGCAGAAAAATGGTTCGGCACAGCCAAGAAGGGCCGAAAGGCCTGTTTCTGTGCTGTAATGTTCTCTGGCTCTAAGAACAATCATGGAGAGGCCATGGTCACCCATGTCACACGACACGTAATGATGATGTCATACGACACAGGTGATGTCATATGACATGGCACATAATGATGTCATGTGACACAGTGCATAACGACACTGATGAGGTAGAGGGGAGGGTTGGGCTGATTTTAGAGTCGGTTCAAAGCTGGGCACCACATTGTGGGCTCTCTGCTCTCCAGCTGGCGCTGTGCGTTCTCACCGTCTCCAGGTCGCGGAGGGCGGACCGCAGCATCAGATTCTCCATCTCCACCTGGTGCAGCTTGTCGCAGCGGGCGCGGGCGGCTTCCAGCTGCTCCTCCAGCAGCGCCTTGGTCTCCAGCAGAGCCTGGTTATACTCCCTCTCCTCCTGATGGAGGCAGACACGTTAGGAATCCCGTCCGTCGCTTCCCCCCACCTCCCCACCTCCCCACCCCAGCCTCCCAGGAGCTGCCCTCCCGCCGGGGGTGGGGGGAGGACCTGCCATGACCGATCTACACACAACAAGATCCCCCCCGCCACACCCGCTACCCCCAGATACAGCTCCGCCCCCCACCCTCACAGGAAGGGACAGGCCTGCCACTGTGGGGTGGGGTTAGAGCCACAGGGTGCAGAAACACGGCCCCCACATCCCCATCCCGTACCGGCCGAGGTGCCCATCCGGAGGGGCTGGGAGAGGGCCAGGAGGTCGGGCCGACGCCTCGGACCCAGCCCAGTCATCAGGACAGCTGCCCTCTCCGCTCGACACCGGGCGTACCGGGGCGGAGACTGCGGGGTGAAGCTCGTGACCCAGGTAATGCCTGCTTGCTGGGCTGAGGGGAAAACCGGGGCCGGGGGGGCGGGGTGGAGGGAGCAAGGGAATCGAGCAGTCCTTCCTGAGGGGTGATAGATGCACCAGGGGACCCATCACTGCCCTCTTGGGCAAGGAATCGCGGTGCAGATACATCTCGATCAGTGGAGGTATGAGGCACCCCTTCCATCGCTGGCCTGCAGGTCACTCTTGGGCAAGGTGTAGCACCTGCTTAGCCCCCCGATCGGGTGGATTCATGGGAATAGGTGGTGGACGGTCGTACGAGCAGCCGCTGCCGATCACAAGTCCTGGTTTTGTGACCACTGACGCCAGGCAGACAATCTCTGAAGAGTGTTGATAATGGCTGGGGGGAAATCACCCGTCTTGTGAAGACAGTTCCCGGAAGATGGCAATGGCAGACCACTTCTGTGGAAAAATTTGCCAGGAACAGTCAGGGTCATGGAAAGACCATGATCGCCCAGGTCAGAGGACACGGCACGTACTGATGATGTCATATGACAGCGGCTAATGATGATATCATACGACACAGCACATAATGATGATGTCATACGACATGGCTCATAACGTGAAAAGGTAAAATAACCCTGCAGAGGATGGGATAAAGAGGCCAACATTTGGTTTGTCACCAAAGACTTTGCAAATTTCTCTGTGGAGAGCAGTCTGACCGGCTGTATCATTATCTGGTATGACGTTTGGGGGGTGGTGTTACTGCACAGGATCGAAGTGAGCTGCGGAGAGATGTAAACTCAGTCAGCTCCATCACGGGCACCGGCCTCCGTCGTATCCAGGTCATCTTCAAGGAGCAGTGCCTCAGAAAGGACCCCCACCACCCAGGACGTGCCCTCTTCTCACTGTTACCATCAGGAAGGAGGTACAGGGGCCTGAAGACACACTCTCAACGATTCAGGGACAGCTTCTTCCCCTCTGCCATCAGGGAGGAGGTACAGGAGCCTGAAGACACACACTCAACGATTCAGGAACAGCTTCTTCCCCTCTGCCATCAGGGAGGAGGTACAGGAGCCTGAAGGCACACACTCAATGATTCAGGAACAGCTTCTTCCCCTCTGCCATCAGGGAGGAGGTACAGGAGCCTGAAGACACACTCAACGATTCAGGGACAGCTTCTTCCCCTCTGCCATCAGGGAGGAGGTACAGGAGCCTGAAGACACAGACTCAACGATTCAGGAACAGCTTCTTCCCCTCTGCCATCCGATTCCAGAATGGACATTGAACCCACGAACACCACCTCACTACATATTCCTTGTCTTTCTGCACTAGTTATTTAACTGTTTTGTATTTCTATACATATATTTACTGTAATTCAGTGTAGTTATCATGAAGAATTTCGGGTTGTATACATTCTCTGATGTTAACTAGGAGCGCTCTGCAATATAATACAGAGGGCAGATTAAGGGTCGGGATTGGCGGCACACAGCACGACTCCACAGACTGGGAATGGCCCCGGGGTGAAGGTCGGACCAGATCGCTGGGGGCGAGAGGATATTATGCCCTTCCCCCAGTCCCATTTGCCCACCCAGCTGCTCTTGCCTGGAGACGTACCTCTGCCTTCCCGCGGTAGAACTCGATGCTGTTCAGTCGCTCCTTGTAGGCCTTCACCTCGTTCTGCAGCCGGTCCACCCGGGAGGCCTTCTCCCGCAGTACGTCCACCTCGTCCCGATAGCTCTGCGCCATCCGAGCCTCCAGCACCAGCTCACGGTTCTGCGGGGGTAGGTAGGGAGGAGGGGAGGGCACTGAGACTGGCGGCATCACCCGGTGTCTGACCCCGGGAGTGTGTGATGGGACGGTGTGGAGGGTGTCTGACCCCGGGAGTGTGTGATGGGACGGTGTGGAGGGAGATTCACTCTGTGTCTGACCCCGGGAGTGTGTGATGGGACGGTGTGGAGGGAGGTTCACTCTCTGTCTGACCCCGGGAGTGTGTGATGGGACAGTGTAGAGGGAGATTCACTCTGTGTCTGACCCCGGGAGTGTGTGATGGGACGGTGTGGAGGGAGATTCACTCTGTGTCTGACCCCGGGAGTGTGTGATGGGACGGTGTGGAGGGAGGTTCACTCTCTGTCTGACCCCGGGAGTGTGTGATGGGACAGTGTAGAGGGAGATTCACTCTGTGTCTGACCCCGGAAGTGTGTGATGGGACGGTGTGGAGGGAGATTCACTCTGTGTCTGACCCCGGGAGTGTGTGATGGGACGGTGCGGAGGGATATTCACTCTGTGTCTGACCCCGGAAGTGTGTGATGGGATGGTGTGGAGGGAGATTCACTCTGTGTCTGACCCCGGGAGTGTGTGATGGGACGGTGTGGAGGGAGATTCACTCTGTGTCTGACCCCGGGAGTGTGTGATGGGACGGTGCGGAGGGATATTCACTCTGTGTCTGACCCCGGAAGTGTGTGATGGGATGGTGTGGAGGGAGATTCACTCTGTGTCTGACCCGGGAGTGTGTGATGGGACGGTGTGGAGGGAGATTTACTCTGTGACTGACCCCGGGCGTGCAGAGGAGCTCACCAAATCCCACTTTTAAGTGCAATCATTATTTCAACTTTGCAATTAACCCAAAAACAGAACGGCGGGACGATGATGACTGGATCAGCCGCCCATCCGGGAATCTCCCCGACAGACGATCATGTGGAATTTATCCACCTCAGATTTAACAAAGAAAAATCATCTGACTCCCTGGAGAGCCGGGTTCGAATCTAACATAGTTCCAGTCTGCTCCTCGGGGGTGGTGGTACCAGTGAGGTAATTGCCCCCCTCGTGTGTGGGCGAGGGGCAGAATGTGGGGTTGGTGTATAATGTGGCTGATGGGCCAGCCTGGGACTGAGGGCCCCTCACTGTCAATCAGCGCAGCTGAAAGGAGCGTGTCTGAACCGCAAACTCCGTGACGGGCAGGGACCGTGTGCAAACCCCCCCCCTCAACCCCTCCGAGGGCCAGTACCTGCTTCTGTAGAGCCTTGAATTCCGCCTGAAGCTCCTGCAGCTCCTGTTTGCAGTCGTGGAGTTTCTCACCCCTCTCCTCCCTAAATGCACAGAGAGGCGGCCTTCAGTCTCACACCCGCGCAGGAGAGAAGAAACGGGGGCGGGGGAGGTTGGAACTTGCTCTTCAGCCGCTCCCTCCTCCCCCCGCGTCGAGTCTGCCCGCTATCTGACGCAACACACATGCACAAAATGCTGGAGGAGCTCAGCAGGCCGGGCAGCGTCCCTGGAGAAGAGCAAACAGTCGACGTTTCGGGCCGAGAGCCCCACGGCCTACCGTCCACCGAGACCGGAATGCAGGCGCAGCTCTCAATTGAGCTGGAGCGTCTCTCGTCCCCCAGGGAATCCCCTCCACCCATCGGAGACAGCGCCGCCACGCTGGCCGTACAGAAGCTGCCGCAAACCGGAACAGGTCAGCGGCGCAGGGCCTGACGGTGTCCGGGCCGAAGGGGCGGACAGGGAAGGAAAAAGATAATCATTGTGGACATCACCCGCATGGCAAGCCCCCCCTTCTGGAAAGAAACATAGAAACATAGAAAATAGGTGCAGGAGTAGGCCATTCGGTCCTTCGAGCCTGCACCGACATTCAGTATGATCATGGCTGATCATCCAACTCAGAACCCTGTACCTGCCTCTCTCCATACCCCCTGATCCCTTTAGCCACAAGGGCCATATCTAACTTCCTCTTAAATAGAGTCAATGAACCGGCCTCAACTGTTTCCTGTGGCAGAGAATTCCACAGATTCACCACTCTCTGTGTGAAGAAGTTTTTCCTCATCTCAGTCCTAAAAGACTTCCCTTTTATCCTTAAACTGTGACCCCTCGTTCTGGACTCCCCCAACATCGGAAACAATCTTCCTGCATCTAGCCTGTCCAATCCCTTTAGAATTTTATACATTTCAATAAGATCCCCCCTCAATCTTCTAAATTCCAGTGAGTTTAAGCCTAGTCGATCCAGTCTTTCTTCATATGAAAGTCCTGCCATCCCAGGAATCAATCTGGTGAACCTTCTCTGTACTCGGTCTATGGCAAGAATGTCTTTCCTCAGATTAGGGGACCAAAACTGCACACAATACTCCAGCTGTGGTCTCACCAAGGCCTTGTACAACTGCAGTAGAACCTCCCTGCTCCTGTACTCAAATCCTTTTGCTATGAATGCCAACATACCATTTGCCTTTTTCACCGCCTGCTGTACCTGCATGCCCACCTTCAATGACTGGTGTACAATGACACCCAGGTCTCGTTGCACCTCCCTTTTTCCTAATTGGCCACCGTTCAGATAATAATCTGTTTTCCTGTTCTTATAAGCGCTATAACCACGTGGCATCTGAAAGGTTCCTTCCCCCTCCCCACCCCAGCAGTTAATCTGATCAACCATTCCAGTTTGCTCCCCCCACCACCCCCTCTAGCTATTCCCTCAGATCTTCTCGGCCTGAAACGTCGACCGTTTACTCCTCTCCATCGATGGCTCCTGACTTGCTGAGGCTCCCCTTGCCCCCCACACGGCGTTCGTCTCTGTCGTAACCCGCACCCCACCGCCAGGACGGCCCCTTGCTACTCACAGTTCCTGGCGCAGGCGTCGCAGCTTGGCCCTGGAGTCGGCCAGCTGGACGGTCAGGTTCCGGGGGGTGTCCGCGGGCCCGTGGATGGAGGGCAGGGCCCCGTGGGGCCAGGCCTCGTTCGGGCCCCGCTCCCGCTCCTCCATCAGCTCGGAGAGCCGCTGCGGGGTGGGGAAGGGGGAGAAGGGAAAGACGGAGAGAGTCAGAAGTGAGAACTTGCCGGGGGCTACCCCACCCTCCCAGCGATCGGATCAGAAGGGCCCGAGTACCAAGTGGGGTCGCCCGGCTGAGGGAGGCCCTCAATGAGGGCTCACCTCGCTGAGAGGGAGGGAACAGAGTACTCCACACCATCTTCAGGGAAGCCCTGCCAGCTGTGGTAGCCTCCCCACCCATGGCAGAGAAGGGGCTGTCCGCTGACCAAGGCTCCTTGCACGGTGAGAGAAGATGGTAGGTAGGCCAAGACAGATCCTGGGGGGGGTGGTGAGAGAATGCCTACCCACTGGCAAGGCTCCACCCACAGGGAGGATGGCCCAAATGATGCCCCGCCCACCGTGAGGGTGTGGCTTTACCACAGGGAGGCTGGATCAGAGAGGCCCCGCCCGCCGTGAGGGAGTGGCTTTACCACAGGGAGGCTGGATCAGAGGCCCCGCCCGCCGTGAGGGTGTGGCATTACCACAGGGAGGCTGGATCAGAGGCCCCGCTCACCGTGAGGGTGTGGCTTTACCACAGGGAGGCTGGACCAGAGGCCCCGCCCACCGTGGTGTGGCTTTACCACAGGGAGGCTGGATCAGAGAGGCCCCGCCCACCGAGAGGGTGTGGCTTTACCACAGGGCTGGATCAGAGAGGCCCCGCCCGCCGTGAGGGAGTGGCTTTACCACAGGGAGGCTGGATCACAGGCCCCGCCCATCGTGTGTGGCTTTACCACAGGGAGGCTGGATCAGAGAGGCCCCGCCCACCATGAGGGTGTGGCTTTACCACTGGGAGGCTGGATCAGAGAGGCCCCGCCCACCATGAGGGTGTGGCTTTACCACTGGGAGGCTGGATCAGAGAGGCCCCGCCTACCGTGAGGGTGTGGCTTTACCACAGGGAGGCTGGATCAGAGAGGCCCCGCCCACCGTGAGGGTGTGGCTTTACCACAGGGAGGCTGGATCAGATAGGCCCCGCCCACCGTGAGGGTGTGGCTTTACCACAGGGAGGCTGGATCAGAGGCCCCGCCCACCGTGAGGGTGTGGCTTTCCCACAGGGAGGCTGGATCAGATAGGCCCCGCCCACCATGAGGGTGTGGCTTTACCACAGGGAGGCTGGATCAGATAGGCCCCGCCCACCATGAGGGTGTGGCTTTACCACAGGGAGGCTGGATCAGATAGGCCCCGCCCATCGTGAGGGTGTGGTTTTACCACAGGGAGGCTGGATCAGAGGCCCCGCCCACCGTGAGGGTGTGGCTTTACCACAGGGAGGCTGGATCAGAGGCCCCGCCCACCGTGAGGGTGTGGCTTTACCACAGGGAGGCTGGATCAGATAGGCCCCGCCCATCGTGAGGGTGTGGCTTTACCACAGGGAGGCTGGATCAGATAGGCCCCGCCCACCGTGAGGGTGTGGCTTTACCACAGGGAGGCTGGATCAGAGGCCCCGCCCACCGTGAGGGTGTGGCTTTACCACAGGGAGGCTGGATCAGATAGGCCCCGCCCACCGTGAGGGTGTGGCTTTACCACAGGGAGGCTGGATCAGATAGGCCCCGCCCACCGTGAGGGTGTGGCTTTACCACAGGGAGGCTGGATCAGATAGGCCCCGCCCACCATCGTCCTGGCCCACTGGGAAAGGGAGCCGAGGAAGGAGCTTGAGGAGGGTGTGTGCAAGGGGATAGGGAAGGAGGATGTGAGGAGGAGATAGATGGACAGATACGTTATTGATTCCTGAGGAAATTTCACTCATTATCGAGCCCAATGGCCGAGGGTAAGAGTGACCTCGTATATCGCTCTTTGGAGCAGCGCAGTTGTCTCAGTCTGTCACTGAAAGTGTTCCTCCGTTCAGCCAAGGTGGCATGCAGAGGGTGAGAAACATTGTCCAGAATCGCCGGGATTTTCCATCGGAAAACCTGTCACAGCCCCCAGTGGAGATGTGGGGAAGGGAGGGGGAATGGGGAAGAGGGGACAGGGGAAAAGGGAGAAGGGAGAGAGGAAGGGGGAGAAGGGAGAGAGGAAGGGGGAGAGGATGTGAGGAGGGTGGGGAGAGGAGAAAGAGGGGGAAGAAGAGAGGATGAGGGGAAGGAGAGAGGGGAGGGGAGGTGGAGGGGAGGGTTAGTGGAAGGGGAGAGGAGGGGAAAGTGAGGGGGAGTGGCACGGAGGAGGGGAGAGGGGAAGCGGAGGGGGGAGGGAAGGGGAGAGGGGAGGAGGGTTAGGGGAAGGGGAGGGGGAGGGAAGAATGGAAGGAGAGAGGGAATGGGGAGGGGAGGAGGGGAAGGCGACGGGGAGTGGTATGGGGGAGTGGGGGGTGGGGGCAGAGGAGGAGGGGAAGGGGAGGATGGGCTGGGGAGAGGGGTAGGGAAGGCGGCGGGGAGGATGGGAAGGGGAGGAGAGGGTTAGTGGAAGGGGAGGAGAGGAGGGGAAAGTGAGGGGGAGTGGCATGGGGAGGAGAGAGGGGAAGGAGAGGAGGTGAAGAGAAGAGGAATGGGGAAGGGGAAAAGGGGAGGGAGGGGGAACAGGGAGGTGGGAGGAAAGTATAACTGGGAGGAGGAGGTAGAGAGAAGGAAGGGAGGGGACGTAGGGCAAATGGAGGAGAGGGAGGACGAGAAGGAAGGGGAGGAGGGGAAGAGGAACCTATATTCTCTGAGCACCTGCACCATCGAACAGCTGGGGTGCCGGACTGATATCGGGAGCTGTCCTGCGGCAGGGTGGGGCCGCACCAGGCACGACTGCGCCCACAGCCCAAGCCCTCCTCGTGCACCGCCCCTCCGCGAGGGAACGCGGATTCCGCGGGCAATCAGGGTCAGCTGCGTCCCTCGCTGACCTCCCCCTTTGCTACTGGGGGGGGGGGGGGGTCCTGCTGACCGTGGGACCCGGGGGGAGATGGATGCGTTCGTGACCCGTGTCAGCCGTCTTGGCGACAAAAGCGAGGTGACACTTGCGGGCTGCCCCAGCACAAGTTAGTCGTCGGGGGGGGGGGGGGGGTGACTCTTCTCGCTGTACGTTTCGAGTTTTCTAGGAACGTGTAAGGAATAAAGCTGATCTTTAAATCTGTTTTCTGGGGTGAAAATGTAGAAGGGTGTACGGTCGACACAGTCACTGAGGAAGATAGTCGAAGGTCACGGATGGAGTGAGTGCAGGGCCAGTGAAACGTGACGTAGGGGCATCCAGTCCGGACCTCGAGCAAAGCGGCGAGCTTGTCGCCCGATGCGGCGGGAGGCGTGGGGAGGCGTCGCACTTCGAAGGCCAAACGCAAGAGATTCCGCGGGTTCCGAGCAGCGCACGCGAGCGGCCGGGAGGAGCCAGCAGGCCGGGCAGCGTCTATGGAGGGGGATGAACAGTCGACGTCTCGGCCCGAGACCCCTCATCAGCACTGGAAAAGAGGGATGAAGCCACAAGCAAGGGGAATGAATCGCACTGATAGACTCCTAATCCATAGATCCCTTCAAACGGCCAAGTACCTTCTGATTCTCTTAGCGTCCAGGACAATAATTAATTTATTCTGTTATTAAATTTGAGATCCACCAGGGCTGTTTTGGCCCAACGAGTCCATGTCGGCCATGTGACCAATTAAAATCAAATCAAGTTTACTCATCATTCAAACATGCCAGAGAGTTTGTAAACCCTGTAGAACTTTCACTATTTCTGCATAAGTGTGGCCTAAAAGGCAATCAGATCTTCATGTAAGTCCTAAAACTGGTTAAACAGTTAAATAAACTGGTTAAATTAATAAATAAAATTCTACTGGGTTCCCAGGCTTCCTAGCACCATTGTTCAGCTGTACGAGGTGGCGTTCCTCTGGGGCCATGACGCAAAACATTCTAAATAGCGAGCAAACATTCAAAAATAGAGAGTAACATCATTCAAAATAGTAAGAAAATGTTCAAAAATAACGAGTAACATGATTCACAACAGCAAAGAAAGAACGTTTTCTCACTTGGGGAAAGAAAACACAAATATGTAGTCCAAGACCCTGAGCGATGACGTCCAGGAATCGATGGTACAGTCTCCCGGCAGTGTACGGACAGGAAAGGAGTGGAGGGTTGTGGGCTGAGTGCAGGTCGGTGGGACTAGGTGATAGTCCAGCCTGTCAGTCCAGGGAGAGGCCAGTCCCCAGGCCATGAACAGTTCCGCGCCCTCCCACCAGC
>NW_026779106.1:70061-80061 GCF_030144855.1 Hypanus sabinus
CTGTGTGAGGGAGTGTGTGGGTGTGTGTGTGTGTGTGTGTCTGTGTGAGGGAGTGTGTGTGTGTCTGTGTGTGTGTGTGTGTGAGTGTCTGTGTGTGTGTGTGAGTGTGTGTGTGTGGAGTGTGTGTGTCTGTGTGTGTGGGTGTGTGTGTGTGAGTGTCTGTGTGTGTGTGAGTGTGTGTGTGAGTGTGTGTGTGTGTGTGTGTGTGTGTGTGTGTGTGTGTGTGTGTGTGTGTGTGTGTGTGTGGGTGAGGGAGACAGGCTAGAAGAACATACATGTACACACCTTGCTGGAGATCAGGATCGAAACCGGCCCTCTGGGTCTGAGGGTGAGGGGCTCCCCCCACCTCCACCCCCCCCCCATTCTGACCTCCTCCCCCTTCCCTCCCAGAAGCCGCAGGACCCTGTGGATGAATCGGTGTGGAGCTTCCCCTGCCCGCAGCCTGTCACGGGGGTGAGGGGAGTCGGTGGGAATGGAATCGAAGGGAACTGGAGAGAGAACGAGTCGGCTGGCCAGCAGGGAGGGGCTGAACATCGCACACGATGAATTCCCCATCAGGACCCGGAGCATCCACACTGGGCCGTGGAGGGTCCCAGGGTACGGTGGGAGGGCAGAAGGGAGGGCCTGGGCTGCTGTCGGGGCAGGTTTGCAGGGACTGAGGGGCTCGTGTCTGTCTCACCTCCTGGATGTGACCAGCCACAGAGGCCTGTGTGTCCAGGTCCATCGTCTGGATTTGCTGGATAAACTCCTCCCTCCTCTCGCTCTGCGGAGGAAGCGTAGCGTGAGGTGCCACCCATCGCTCCCTGCTTGCCCCCTCCCCTCTCCTCCCGCTGCCCCCCCCACCACCCCGCGCCCCGTGGTCCCAGCGGGCACCCCCGGGAGAAGGCCTGAAGGGGTGACGCCACTCGAGGGGGAGCAGAAGCGAGAGGCGACTCGAACCCTCAGACCTGCCCCCCTATGGCTGACCGGCTCCAGGCCTTGCCCCTTCTCCGGGGGCAGAACAGGCCGCTCGGCGTGGCGTCTCCCCGCTGGGCTTCAACTAATGCCCTCTGCCTGCCCGAGATGCACCACTCTCCTGTCCACTCTCACCGCTGAGGTTTGATTATTCTCCACGCCTGTGTCAAATCACACCGCCAGGTGCCATGTCTGTGCTTCACGATCAGCTCACCCCGAGGGTGTGCTGGGGTGTTGCCCGCACTTTCCAGTGCCAACGTGGTGTGCCCACAGTGCCCCTTCGTTCCCTCTTCCACAGACCCCTTAGTTTCCCCCACAAACCCCGATCGTTCGGAAATTTCCCACCCTCCCCCCAATGATCCAATCTCCACCGGGTGGAGGGGAAAAGTTCCGGAGATTCGCCACCCCCTATCCGACACACCTCCGTTTCAAATGGGATGATTTCACAAGGATTGATGCCTCCACCCACAAAATTCACTATTAGGCCCCACCTACCATTAGACCCCATCCACCATTAGGCCCCATCCACCATTACGCCCCACCTACCATTAGGTCCCATCTACCATTAGGCCTCATTCACCATTAGGCCCCACCTACCATTAGACCCCATCCACCATTAGGCCCCATCCACCATTACGCCCCACCTACCATTAGGTCCCATCTACCATTAGGCCCCATCCACCATTACGCCCCACCTACCATTAGACCCCATCCACCATTAGGCCCCATCCACCATTACGCCCCACCTACCATTAGGTCCCATCTACCATTAGGCCCCATCCACCATTACGCCCCACCTACCATTAGGTCCCATCTACCATTAGGCCCCATCCACCATTCAGCCCCATCCACCATTAGGCCCCATCTTCCATTAGGAACCATCTTCCATTAGGCCCCATCCACCATTAGGCCCCATCTTCCATTAGGAACCATCTTCCATTAGGCCCCATCCACCATCTTAGGTACAGCCTCATGTCACCTTACAGGCGTACAGTCTCTCCCCCTCCCCCCAGGCTGGCAGAGTCATCTCCACCTCTCTCCTGCCCCTCAGGGTCTGAGATCTTCCATGAGACCATACGACAGAGCCAGAATCAGGCCCTTCGGCCCATCGGGTCTGCTCCGCAGTTCCTTTGAGTTCATCAGATGCGTGGAGAGGAGGAGCTTGCTCTCCGTATCGTCCTGCCCAGGCCTGTGTGTCCAGACAGCTTGGACGCAACATCCATTGTCCACCGTGACCGACGAAGGCCTCGTCTCATATCATCATCTCTCTCATTAATGAGGATGTCCCTCATTGTTCTAAACTCCAGTGAGTCCAGGCCCAGGCCTCTCAAACGCTCCTCACACATGAACCCTTTTGTTCCCGGAATCATGCGCGTGAACCTGCTCTGGGCCCGCTCCCATTGCCAGCACAACCCTTCTCAGAGACGGGGCCCAGAACTGCTCACAATACTCTCAAGCTGAGCTCCGAACAATTAGGCTTCGATGACACTGACCTCTGTTTTTCTCTGAGCTAGATAGGTTGGACTCCTTAAGACATTCCGGACGTGATGACCCATCACAGCCCAGTGACCGCCGACATTGCACATCATAGAGTCACAGAGAACAGCAGCCCAGGAACAGGCCATTTGGCCCATCTAGTCCATGCCAGCCCAATCTTCCTAAACCCAGACCATACCCGTCCTCACCCCTCCCACCTGTGTACTTCTCCAAACTTCTCTAAAATGTTGTAGTTGAACCCATGTCCACCTCTTCTGCTCATCCCACCCTCTGAGGGAAGGTCACCCCCGGATTCCCCTTAAATACTCCAACCTTTCACCCCTAACCCCTGACCTCTAGTTCTGGCCTCACCACCCCTTCTCCACCCCTCGACTCCGCTCCCAGGGAGCCACGTTCACGCTTTCTGGGGTCTCCCCGTTCCACGACTTTCCTCGGGGCCTGACCGGGAACGTCCTGTCCCGATCTGGCCTTCCAAAGTGCAACACTTCACACTCATCAGAGTGAGGTTTCATATCACCGGCACGCGGTGCAATACGTGATAAATACGGGGGGAAATGTGAATTGCAGTAATTTATCAATAGTTAAGTTAAATAAGTAGTGAAAAAATAGGAAAAAATATGTAACGGGGTAGAGTTCAAAGGTTCAATGTCCATTTAGAAATCAGATGGCAGAGGGGAAGAGGCTGTTCCTGAATCGCTGAGTGTGTGTCTTCAGGCTCCTGTACCTCCTCCCTGATGGCAGAGGGGAAGAAGCTGTTCCTGAATCGTTGAGTGTGTGTCTTCAGGCTCCTGTACCCCCTCCCTGATGGCAGAGGGGAAGAGGCTGTTCCTGAATCACTGAGTGTGTGTCTTCAGGCTCCTGTACCTCCTCCCTGATGGCAGAGGGGAAGAAGCTGTTCCTGAATTGTTGAGTGTGTGTATTCAGGCTCCTGTACCCCCTCCCTGATGGCAGAGGGGAAGAGGCTGTTCCTGAATCACTGAGTGTGTGTCTTCAGGCTCCTGTACCTCCTCCCTGATGGCAGAGGGGAAGAAGCTGTTCCTGAATCGTTGAGTGTGTGCCTTCAGGCTCCTGTACCTCCTCCCTGATGGTAACAATGAGAAGAGGGCATGACCTGGGTGACGGGGGTCCTTAATGAAGGACGTCGCCTTTTTGAGGCATCGCTCCTTGAAGGTGTCCTGGACAAAAAGGTGGGGGGGGGGGGGGGAAGGAGGGGAAGGAGGCCATCTGGGAGGTGATAGGTGAAGCCAGGAGGGGGGGAAAGGTCAAGGGCTGGAGAGGAAGGAATCCGATAGGAGCAGACCATGGGAGCAAGGGAGGGAGGAGGTGATAGGCAGGTGAGAAGAGGTAAGGGGTCAGTGGGGAATAAAAGAGGGGAGGGGGGAGGGATTTTTTCTACCGGAAGGAGTAATCGACATTCATGTCATCAGACTGGAGGGTACCCAGTTGGAATATAAGGTGTTGTTCCTCACCCTCATTATGGCACAACTGAACCCGGGTCTACCGCTCTGTAAAGCATCGTGCTAGCCCCAGGTGCCAACAAACTCGACTTTGACCTTCCGGAGCTGCCTTGATGCTCACCAGGTTAATGGAAAAATCTCTGATGCAGGAACACAGGAGGGAAATCAGGAGTTCAAGAACAGGGGATAGGGAATCCTGTGTAGATATAGCAAAGGGAGGGGTCTTCATTTCCCTGTGAATCTATAGAACAGTAACTGTGAACAGGATCAGTGAAAGATCAGCCAGAGTGCAGAAGAAAACAATCTGTGCAAATGCAAAAATAAATAAATAACAATAAATAACGAGATAGTGAGATAAAGAGTCCTTACAGTGAGATCATCGGTCGTGAGAACATCTCAGTAGACGGGCAAGTGAGTGTAGTTACCCCCTTTTGTTCAGGAGCCTGATGGTTGAGGGGTGGTAACTGTTCCTGAACCTGGTGGTGCCTGAGGCTCCTGTACCTCCTTCCTGATGGTTGAGGGGTAGAAACTGTTCCTGAACCTAGTGGTGCGAGTCCTGAGGCTCCTGTACCTCCTTCCTGATGGTTGAGGGGTGGTAACTGTTCCTGAACCTGGTGGTGCGAGTTCTGAAGCTCCTGTACCTTCTACCTGATGGTTGAGGGGTGGTAACTGTTCCTGAACCTGGTGGTGTGAGTCCTGAGGCTCCTGTACCTTCTACCTGATGGTTGAGGGGTGGTAACTGTTCCTGAACCTGGTGGTGCGAGTTCTGAAGCTCCTGTACCTTCTACCTGATGGTTGAGGGGTGGTAACTGTTCCTGAACCTGGTGGTGCGAGTTCTGAAGCTCCTGTACCTTCTACCTGATGGTTGAGGGGTGGTAACTGTTCCTGAACCTGGTGGTGCGAGTCCTGAGGCTCCAGTACCTTCTACCTGATGGTTGAGGGGTGGTAACTGTTCCTGAACCTGGTGGTGCGAGTCCTGAGGCTCCTGTACCTTCTACCTGATGGTTGAGGGGTGGTAACTGTTCCTGAACCTGGTGGTGCGAGTCCTGAGGCTCCAGTACCTTCTACCTGATGGCAGCAGTGAGAAGAGAGCACGGCCTGGGTGGTGGGGGTATCTGGAGAAGGGAGCACGGCCTGGGTGCTGGGGGTCTCTGGAGAAGGGAGCACGGCCTGGGTGCTGGGGGTCTCTGGAGAAGGGAGCACGGCCTGGGTGGTGGGGGTCTCTGGAGAAGGGAGCACGGCCTGGGTGGTGGGGTCTCTGGAGAAGGAAGCATGGCCTGGGTGGTGGGGGTCTCTGGAGAAGAGCACGGCCTGGGTGGTGGGGGTCTCTGGAGAAGGGAGCACGGCCTGGGTGGTGGGGGTCTCTGGAGAAGGAAGCACGGCCTGGGTGGTGGGGGTCTCTGGAGAAGAGCACGGCCTGGGTGGTGGGGGTCTCTGGAGAAGGGAGCACGGCCTGGGTGGTGGGGGTCTCTGGAGAAGGGATCACGGCCTGGGTGGTGGGGGTCTCTGGAGAAGGGATCACGGCCTGGGTGGTGGGGATCTCTGGAGAAGGGAGCACGGCCTGGGTGGTGGGGGTCTCCGGAGAAGGGAGCACGGCCTGGGTGGTGGGTGTCTCCGGAGAAGGGAGCACGGCCTGGGTGGTGGGTGTCTCTGGAGAAGGGAGCACGGCCTGGGTGGTGGGGGTCTCTGGAGAAGGAAGCACGGCCTGGGCGGTGGGGGTCTCTGGAGAAGAGAGCACGGCCTGGGCGGTTGGGGTCTCTGGGGAAGGGAGCACGGCCTGGGTGGTGGGGGTCTCTGGAGAAGAGAGCACGGCCTGGGTGGTGGGGGTCTCTGGAGTAGGGAGCACGGCCTGGGTGGTGGGGATCTCTGGAGAAGGGAGCACGGCCTGGGTGATGGGGATCTCTGGAGAAGGGAGCACGGCCTGGGTGGTGGGGGTCTCTGGAGAAGAGAGCACGGCCTGGGTGGTGGGGCTCTCTGAAGGAAGCACAGCCTGGGTGGTGGGGGTCTCTGGAGAAGGGAGCACGGCCTGGGTGGTGGGGGTCTCTGGAGAAGGGAGCACGGCCTGGGTAGTGGGGATCTCTGGAGAAGGAAGCATGGCCTGGGTGGTGGGGGTCTCTGGAGAAGGAAGCATGGCCTGGGTGGTGAGGGTCTCTGGAGAAGAGCACGGCCTGGGTGGTGGGGGTCTCTGGAGAAGGAAGCACGGCCTGGGTGATGGGGATCTCTGGAGAAGGGAGCACGGCCTGGGTGGTGGGGGTCTCTGGAGAAGGGAGCACGGCCTGGGTAGTGGGGATCTCTGGAGAAGGGAGCACGGCCTGGGTGGTGGGGCTCTCTGGAGAAGAGCACGGCCTGGGTGGTGGGGGTCTCTGGAGAAGGGAGCAAGGCCTGGGTGGTGAGGGTCTCTAGAGAAGGAAGCACGGCCTGGGTGGTGGGGGTCTCTGGAGAAGAGAGCACGGCCTGGGTGGTGGGGGTCTCTGGAGAAGGGAGCACGGCCTGGGTGGTGGGGGTCTCTGGAGAAGAGAGCACGGCCTGGGCGGTGGGGGTCTCTGGAGAAGAGAGCACGGCCTGGGTGGTGGGGGTCTCTGAAGGAAGCACAGCCTGGGTGGTGGGGGTCTCTGGAGAAGGGAGCACGGCCTGAGTGGTGGGGGTCTCTGGAGAAGGGAGCACGGCCTGGGTGGTGGGGGTCTCTGGAGAAGGGAGCACGGCCTGGGTGGTGGGGTCTCTGGAGAAGGGAGCACGGCCTGGGTGGTGGGGGTCTCTGGAGAAGGGAGCACGGCCTGGGTGGTGGGGGTCTCTGGAGAAGGGAGCACGGCCTGGGCAGTGGGGGTCTCTAGAGAAGGGAGCACGGCCTGGGTGGTGGGGTCTCTGGAGAAGGAAGCACTGCCTGGGTGGTGGGGTCTCTGGAGAAGGGAGCACGGCCTGGGTGGTGGGGGTCTCTGGAGAAGGGAGCACGGCCCGGGTGGTGAGGATCTATGGAGAAGAGAGCACGGCCTGGGTGGTGGGGGTCTCTGGAGAAGGGAGCACGGCCTGGGTGGTGGGGGTCTCTGGAGAAGGGATCACGGCCTGGGTGGTGGGGGTCTCTGGAGAAGGGATCACGGCCTGGGTGGTGGGGATCTCTGGAGAAGGGAGCACGGCCTGGGTGGTGGGGGTCTCCGGAGAAGGGAGCACGGCCTGGGTGGTGGGTGTCTCCGGAGAAGGGAGCACGGCCTGGGTGGTGGGTGTCTCTGGAGAAGGGAGCACGGCCTGGGTGGTGGGGGTCTCTGGAGAAGGAAGCACGGCCTGGGCGGTGGGGGTCTCTGGAGAAGAGAGCACGGCCTGGGCGGTTGGGGTCTCTGGGGAAGGGAGCACGGCCTGGGTGGTGGGGGTCTCTGGAGAAGAGAGCACGGCCTGGGTGGTGGGGGTCTCTGGAGAAGGGAGCACGGCCTGGGTGGTGGGGATCTCTGGAGAAGGGAGCACGGCCTGGGTGATGGGGATCTCTGGAGAAGGGAGCACGGCCTGGGTGGTGGGGGTCTCTGGAGAAGAGAGCACGGCCTGGGTGGTGGGGCTCTCTGAAGGAAGCACAGCCTGGGTGGTGGGGGTCTCTGGAGAAGGGAGCACGGCCTGGGTGGTGGGGGTCTCTGGAGAAGGGAGCACGGCCTGGGTAGTGGGGATCTCTGGAGAAGGAAGCATGGCCTGGGTGGTGGGGGTCTCTGGAGAAGGAAGCATGGCCTGGGTGGTGAGGGTCTCTGGAGAAGAGCACGGCCTGGGTGGTGGGGGTCTCTGGAGAAGGGAGCACGGCCTGGGTGATGGGGGTCTCTGGAGAAGGGATCACGGTCTGGGTGGTGGGGGTCTCTGGAGAAGGGATCACGGCCTGGGTGGTGGGGATCTCTGGAGAAGGGAGCACGGCCTGGGTGGTGGGGGTCTCCGGAGAAGGGAGCACGGCCTGGGTGGTAGGTGTCTCCGGAGAAGGGAGCACGGCCTGGGTGGTGGGTGTCTCTGGAGAAGGGAGCACGGCCTGGGTGGTGGGGGTCTCTGGAGAAGGAAGCACGGCCTGGGCGGTGGGGGTCTCTGGAGAAGAGAGCACGGCCTGGGCGGTTGGGGTCTCTGGGGAAGGGAGCACGGCCTGGGTGGTGGGGGTCTCTGGAGAAGAGAGCACGGCCTGGGTGGTGGGGGTCTCTGGAGCACGGCCTGGGTGGTGGGGATCTCTGGAGAAGGGAGCACAGCCTGGGTGATGGGGATCTCTGGAGAAGGGAGCACGGCCTGGGTGGTGGGGGTCTCTGGAGAAGAGAGCACGGCCTGGGTGGTGGGGCTCTCTGAAGGAAGCACAGCCTGGGTGGTGGGGGTCTCTGGAGAAGGGAGCACGGCCTGGGTGGTGGGGGTCTCTGGAGAAGGGAGCACGGCCTGGGTGGTGGGGGTCTCTGGAGCACGGCCTGGGAGGTGGGGGTCTCTGGAGAAGGGAGCACGTCCTGGGTGGTTGGGGTCTCTGGAGAAGGGAGCACGGCCTGGGTGGTGGGGGTCTCTGGAGAAGGGAGCACGGCCTGGGTGGTGGGGGTCTCTGGAGAAGGAAGCACGGCCTGGGTGGTGGGGGTCTCTGGGGAAGGGAGCACGGCCGGGGTGGTGGGGGTCTCTGGGGAAGGGAGCACGGCCTGGGTGGTGGGGGTCTCTGGAGAAGGGATCACGGCCTGGGTGGTGGGGATCTCTGGAGAAGGGAGCACTGCCTGGGTGGTGGGGATCTCTGGAGAAGGGAGCACGGCCTGGGTGGTGGGTGTCTCTGGAGAAGGGAGCACGGCCTGGGTGGTGGGTGTCTCTGGAGAAGGGAGCACGGCTTGGGTGGTGGGGGTCTCTGGAAAAGGGAGCACGGCCTGGGTGGTGGGGGTTTCTGGAGAAGGGAGCACTGCCTGTGTGGTGGGAGTCTCTGGAGAAGGGAGCATGGCCTGGGTGGTGGGGGTCTCTGGAGAAGGGAGCACGGCCTGGGTGGTGGGGGTCTCTGGAGAAGAGAGCACGGCCTGGTTGGTTGGGGTCTCTGGAGAAGAGAGCACGGCCTGGGTGGTGGGGGTCTCTGGAGAAGAGAGCACGGCCTGGGTGGTGGGGGTCTCTGGAGAAGGGAGCACGGCCTGGGTGGTGGGGGTCTCTGGAGAAGGGAGCACGGCCTGGGCGGTGGGGGTCTCTGGAGAAGAGAGCACGGCCTGGGTGGTGGGGGTCTCTGGAGAAGGGAGCACGGCCTGGGTGGTGAGGATCTCTGGAGAAGAGAGCACGGCCTGGGTGGTGGGGGTCTCTGGAGAAGGGAGCACTGCCTGGGCGGTGGGGGTCTCTGGAGAAGGGAGCACGGCCTGGGCGGTGGGGATCTCTGGAGAAGGGAGCACGGCCTGGGTGGTGGGGGTCTCTGGAGAAGGGAGCACGGTCTGGGCGGTGGGGGTCTCTGGTGAAGAGAGCACGGCCTCGGTGGTGGGGGTCTCTGGAGAAGGGAGCACGGCCTGGGTGGTGGGAGTCTCTGGAGAAGGGAGCACGGCCTGGGTGGTGTGGGTCTCTGGAGAAGGGATCATGGCCTGGGTGGTGGGGGTGTCTGGAGAAGGGATCACGGCCTGGGTGGTGGGGGTCTCTGGAGAAGAGAGCACGGCCTGGGTGGTGGGGGTCTCTGAGAGAGAGCACGGCCGGGGTGGTGTGGGCCTCTGGAGAAGGGAGCACGGCCTGGGTGGTGGGGGTCTCTGGAGAAGGGAGCACAGCCTGGGTGGTGGGTGTCTCTGGAGAAGGGAGCACGGCCTGGGTGGTGGGGGTCTCTGGAGAAGAGAGCACGGCCTGGGTGGTGGGGGTCTCTGGAGAAGGGAGCACGGCCTGGGTGGTGGGGGTCTCTGATGATGGATGCTGCTTTCCTACGACAGCGTTTCGTGTAGATGTGCTCAACGGTGGGGTGGGCTTTACTGTGATGGACTGGGCCGAATCCACTACCTTGTGTGGGATTTTCCATTGAACGGTATTGGTGTTCTCACACCAGACTGTGATACAGCCGGTCACTCCACTCTCCACCACACGTCTACAGAAGTTTGAAAAGCTTTAGGTGTCAGGTGGGATCTCCGCAAACTCCTCAGGTAGTCGAGGCCCTGCCATTCTTCCTTCAC